>NC_056746.1:270878034-271151874 GCF_019279795.1 Protopterus annectens | reverse complement strand
TACTAGCTTTCTTTCCCTCCGCTAATTACCAATTCTGTCCTCTACCTTCTGACCAATGATTAATTTTATGTAGCTATACTTCAGATATCCTTAACTCAACTTTATATTTTGGTGCCTGAGCTTATCTCCTCAGCCACATGATGTGAACTTTGATTGAAATCTTTCTGTAACCTAGTTAAGTTAGTCCAGACAAACTGTATTTTGTCTTTGTACTCTTTTGTTTTGTTTTATTTTTTGTTAAAAAAGATTGATCTATTTAGTAAAGTATTCTTCATGTATTGTCTTAGTCTAATAGTGGAGCTTTTCTCCTCGGGCCTCTGCTGAAAATGGACATGTATCCAGCCAGACTAGCCCGGTTAACAAATGTAAAATAAATAAATAAATAAAATAAAATATGATAGCAACCAGAAAAAAGGTTTTCCAAGAGAGAAACTCCAGGTCAGACCTGACTGATGGTTCAAATGGAGACTGGGTCAGGGCTTAAAGCACAACCATTAAATCCAAAGAAGGAGTAGGATCCTTTAAAGGAAGTCTAAGTAAAAAGGTCCCTTTGAGAATGGCTTTACATAATTAGAGCTATTTTCACCCAGGTGGAAGTTTGAAATGGCAGCTGAATGAACAAACAGAAAAACTAGCCTCTTCATTGAAAACCAAAGCTAGAAATTCAAATATAGTGGGTACAGGGGCAGAACAGGAGTCCGGATCTCTGTTAAGGGCCCAAAACACATACCTTTTCCATTTACTCTTGTAAATTCTTCTAGTAAAAGCCTTCTGAAAAGATAACAATATGACAGACAGGGAAACAGCCTGGACTGTCTAGCAATCAATAGAACTGGAGAAACCATACAGTCAAGTTTGAGGCCTGCTACACCTGGATAATTCAGCTCTGTGACGGATGAGACAGGATGTCTTGAGTTGGATCCAGAATCCAAGACATACCCAGGAGATAAGGCCAGAAGATACTTTCTGTAGAAATTTGGGCAATAGTGGGAAAGCATAAAGACCACCAACGTGACAACTGTGGACTACAGCATCTCTTGGTGACTTCCCCATTGCAGGGATTACAGCAAATAACTGCTGAATTTGTTGATGAGTGGATGGCTAGCCCTATCAACGGGAAACTGTCTCCGCCGCTCTGACGATGTGAAACCACTCGTGAGGCATCAGAATAGACCTGTTTAGTTTGTCCACAATCACCTTGGTTTTCTTTGGGATGTGTATTGCTATCAGAAAGTGACTGGAAGAGATCGCCCATTACCACACACTCATGAATTCTGGAGTCCAAAGAAAGTACTGCTCCCAAATAAAACCTTAACGCAAAAATTTATTTTACACATACAAACAGCGTTTTCACTACTCTCAATAGGTAGCTTCATCAGAGGTTGAAAAAAAGCGCGAAATTGGCGCTTTTTAAATACTACGCCCCCTTGCAAGTGAGGTTCTGCCTCCACATATTTTTTACATATATCAATTGGTTACATAAAATGAAAACTTTAAAACAGTATAATGGCAACTAAACACAATGTAAATACATGTAATCACTTGCAAGTCATAACAAACAAGTCGGGGAAGCAGCAAGACCAATAAAAATACATAAACCACATATAATGAATTTTGAAACATATGTACAATATTAAATAAAAACATATTCAAATTGTTATAAAATCTGTCTACCTTAAATCCAATTTAATTTAGATGTAATACCTTCAAATTGAAAAGTTGTGAGAGCATAAATAAAAGGCAGATACAACATCCTAATAAAAAGCCTTTTGAATCCATATAAAAAATATTAATAAAATTTTAATAAAATTTTTGACCAAAAATGGCTCATAACAAGGCAAAAAGTACTGCGATGTGAAAATGAGCTAAAACATTAATCGTGAAACTGGGCAGGAGATGCCCTGTTTCGTCTTACCATTCCACATCACAGAACCTTTACCAAAGAGCCTTTTACAAGAAAACTCATTAGAAATCAACTAGGGAATGAAAGCTGCAATATAGCCCCTTTTCTGAAACTCAAGTCTTATATGAGGTGATGCCCTAGTTGATTTCTAATGAGTTTTCTTGTAAAAGGCTCTTTGGTAAAGGTTCTGTGATGGTAAGATCCAAACAGGGCATCTCCTGCCCAGTTTCACGATTAATGTTTTAGCTCATTTTCACATCGCAGTACTTTTGCCTTGTTATGAGCTATTTTGGTCAAAATTTTATTAAAATTTTATTAATATTTTACATGGATTCAAAAGGCTTTTTATTAGGATGTTGTATCTGCCTTTTATTTATGCTCTCACAACTTTTCAATTTGAAGGTATTACATCTAAATTAAATTGGATTTAAGGTAGACAGATTCTATAACAATTTGAATATGTTTTTATTTAATATTGTACATATGTTTCAAAATTCATTATATGTGGTTTATGTATTTTTATTGGTCTTGCTGCTTCCCCGACTTGTTTGTTATGACTTGCAAGTGATTACATGTATTTACATTGTGTTTAGTTGCCATTATACTGTTTTAAAGTTTTCATTTTATGTAACCAATTGATATATGTAAAAAATATGTGGAGGCAGAGCCTCACTTGCAAGGGGGCGTAGTATTTAAAAAGCGCCGATTTCGCGCTTTTTTTCAACCTCTGATGAAGCTACCTATTGAGAGTAGTGAAAACGCTGTTTGTATGTGTAAAATAAATTTTTGCGTTAAGGTTTTATTTGGGAGCAGTACTTTCTTTGGACTCCGGAACCTTGTGTTTCGCTGGTTTGTTGTGTCTTTGAAGTTTGGTGCGTTACACACTCATGAATTCTGGAAAGAGCGGATAAGACTTGGTTCCTTCCTGTTTGTGGATGTACCAGAACACTGACATGTTGTCCTTCTGAATAACAATTGTCCTGGGACTGGAGAATGTCTTGAAGGGCCTGCAATGCTAAGAGAATAGCTCATTTCCAGGACATTTGATATGCACTGTGGCCTCTTCGGGGAACCACATACCTTGAAATGTCTTTCCCAAATAGTGCCCCCCAACCCAGTTGGGATGCATCTGTGGTCACAATTGCTGGGGGCAGAGGAAGAACAAAAGGATGGCTACTGAATAGTGTGTTCAGCTGTATCCACCAAAAAGGTACCTTTTGCATGGTTGCAAGACCTTGACTGAAGTGGTGAAAGTATGGTGGAGAATGTACAACTGACTTACCAGGGTCTACTGAAGTATTTGGATGTGAAACCTGGCCATAGGAATGAGGGGGATACCAGCTGTCACGGATCTCAAGGCTTGTAAAATTAGCCACACTGGAAGAAAAGAATTTTGTATTACTTTCATGACCTGTGATCAGAGTGTCTGTATTCAAGCAGGAGGAAGAAAGGCTATTTGATTTGCTGTGTCTAGAAGAGCACCTATGAACTCCAGAGTCTGAGAAGGAGCAAGCTGTGACTTGTCATAATTGATGGTGATAGGCAAACAAAACAAACTTCTCAAAAGTCCAAAAAACAAAGAATGGCAAACAAAAGGCAGAGGACAAAGTAGATTCACTCTATAAACTTTTACTAAAAAAATACATGATAAACATGAAGCGCTTTTCATCTTGTTAAATACAAAGACTTTTTCAGATGCAAGTAAAACCTGTCTTAAAACATTTTAAATAGATGAATACATTGTCATGTGATCCCAACCCACCCAGTGAAATCCAATTAAGGATCTATGCATGTTTTACACTGAAAGATGTCAGTCCTATTTTACACTTTAGTGCCACTGCTTCTTTCAACAATGAAGAATACATCCTACCCACCCCACTTATTGTGCCATACAATGACTAGTACGTTCCCTTTGAGCAACAATTACTATCAAGGACACAAGGAAGTAGAAAAAATGGAAACGATACAAGGAAAATAAAATAATATTCTCATTCTAAGTGGAAACAAGTAGTCTATGTTACAATAAGGAATCATGCTGTTTAAAATAAAACAACCAAGAACAACTTTAACTTGGAGTACGCACCAATTAAGTGATGACCTTAACACTCCCAACACTTGTCACAACTCATATGTGGTTAATACTCCAGTCATCTGTGCAAAGTTTTGAGTTTTAAAATACTAGAAATCGTACATGTTTCATTCAATCCTGGAAAATTGTATGCGTTCGTCAAAATCTGCCAATATAACTCTCTTGCTTCTAATAGTAATGTACAAGGACCCCCTCTTGGGTCCTGGGGTATTTGGTCGATGACCATGTATCCAAAATTGTGTGTGTTGTGTTCGTTTACATGTTTGGCTAGTGCATTGTCCAGTTTACTTTTGCCTATGGCATACTGGTGTTCATAAATACGTTCCTTGAACTAACGTTCAGTTTTGCCAATATAGCAAACTGGACAAACCTTGCATCTAGCCAAATAAATGATCATCCGAGAATTACAGTCAAACCTGTAGTTGACTTTGTATCTGATGTTCCTTACAGTGAAATGGTTTGTTATCCACCACTTTACACTGTGAACACATGCCACACCTAAACATACGTACATTTCTCGACCCTTCTCTCATTTTGTTTTCCAGTAAGCTTTTCAAATTTGATCCTTTACGGAAAACAACTCTGGGGTGCGAGCCTAAAATTTCACCAAGTGATGGATTGTTGTTTATTAACTCCCAGTTCTTCTTTACTATACTCAAAAAACTGTGCATTTCACATAAAAATGTGGTGACGAGGCTCAAATGAAAGCTAGTTTTATTTGTTGTAGTAGGTGCAGCTGATTCCTTAACCTCCATGTCATTTTGTGCCTCAAAAAAATTACCTGGCAACTGTAATAACGGTTAATATACTCCTATGTCTCTTTTATAGGTGGCTTTGTGTATGAGGTCATCGACTAAGTTGTTTGAATATCCCCTACTCGTGAACATACTTTTCAAAAGTTGACATTCGACCCTGAAATCAGAAATCTCTGTGGCCATCTTGGCGGCCCTTACCAGCTGACCTTTGACCACTGCACGTTTTTGGTGAAAGGGGTGACTACTGGAAAAATGCAGAAAGGAGTACATCTCCTTTCTAAATACGGTGGCTGTATAACCTTTTTTCTGTCTATCCTTTCTGAGCAGTACATCCAGGTACGATATTACACTATTGTCATATTGATGTGTGAATTTCAAAAACTTGGTTGTACTGTTGAAATACGACAAGGTCGTGGGCTGCAACATGGTCACCTCTGACTATGATGAAGATATCATCCAAAAATCTACAATAAAAGTAAATATGTTGTTTGATATCTACATTTGTTTGGATGAAGTCATTTTCCCATTTCGCCATAACCAAGTTGGCGAAACTGCCACCACAGGGAGACCCCATGGCGACACCTACCTTTTGGAGGTAATATTCTTTTCCAAACATTAGGTAGTTGTTAGACAAAATGATGTCCAATAGTTCACCTAATAGCGAGATTTCTGAATCAGTTGCTCCTCCTGTTTTAGAAACATTACCCACTCGATACCTGTTTGTTGTGGAATTGAGGTGTACAGGTCCTTCACGTCGACTGTCAGGAACCCATAATCTTCCTCGAAACCTAAGTTGTTAATTTGTTCCAAGAAGGGCCATGAGTCCTTACAAATACATGGAACTCTGTCCACATATTTTTTTTGAGAATGTGGTCGACGACTTTGGCACAACCATACATAATGGAATTACGCCCGTCAACTAGGGGCCTCATTAGTGGGTTCCTAATATCTTTATGTATTTTCAGGATACCAAATAATAAAGGCGTCTTTGGACTGGGAATGGTCATAAAATTGTAGACCTGTGTGTCAATTCTACTGTCAATAAACAATTCCTCAATATATCCTCTGATTCTGTTAAAGGCAACGTTTACTTCATTCAAGGATGCATGTTGGTATGTTGTGCTAACACACTATGCATCCTTTTCTCGTAGTCCCAGCTGTCCATGATGACCAAATCCCCACCCTTGTCAGGTTTCATACACCTGACCTTAGAAGAATGTATCATAGCCAAGGCCACCTTCTCTTCCTTACTCATGTTGTACTGTGGTTTACTGTGCCCCCTGTCCTGTACAAGTGAACGAATGTCTAACTCACAAACACCCTCAAATAAAGAGAGCACTGGATGTAATGGTGGGTTAAACGCACTCGCTATTTTAAATTTTGTTTCCAGCTACAGAATGTCAATGTTGAACATAAGCTTAAAGTTGGCTGGTGATGCCTAGATGGAAGCACAGCTGGAACAAGTAGCCCCTTGCCTGTAGGAGAAAATGCTTGGTTGGGGCAGTTAGGAGCCAAACACCTAGGTATGGAAACACTCGGAATCCCAGCAGTCTCAAGTGAGCTGCTACCCCTGCCATGCATTTGGTAAACACTCAGGGGCTGTGGTGAGACTAAAGGGCAGTGTTCTGTACTGGTAAAGACTGGCTCCCAGCCGGAAGCAGATACCTTCTGGAGCACCTTTTCACTTTGATGTGGTAGTACCCATCCTGAAGATCTATCAAGCACATCCAATCATCCTTCCTAAGCAGAGGCAAAAAGAACTGAACAGTGAACATCTGAAAACTGAATACTGCACGAACTGTTAGTTCACTGAGATCCAGAACTGGTCTCAAGTTTCCTGCCTTTTTTTGGCACCAAGAAGAATCTTGAGTAGGTTCCGGACCCTCTCAATCTGGGGGACCTCCTGGATGACTCACTTTCTTAGCAGCTTTTCTATTTCTAATGCTGTTGCCTCCAACTGATTGGATGGAACATACGGAATTCTTTTCATTTTTGTAGGAGGAGCATGGAAAAGTGGTATGATATAACCTCTGGATATAATTTTATGCACCCAGGAATCATTTGTTAAAGATAACCAGGCTCTTTGCTAGAGAAATAAATGTATCCCCCCTGACTGCCTCCAGACGGCAACAGTCGGTCATCCCTTCAGGAGTAGTGATAGGGTTTTGTCTGAAAAGGAATCCCAGAAGCCTTGGTTCTTGCAGGCCAGCTCTGCCAAAGGTGGCATTTTCCATTTCAGTTCTCCCCTCTGCCCCTGGGATTTACAAAATCACATCTTTCAATCTCCCCTTTGATTATTAGAACCGGGTCTTTGAGGAGTAGAAAAAAGTATGCCCATCGCAGACAGTGTCTTTCAATCTTGCTCACATCTGGAGAGTGTATTCTTTACTCTGGGGGTAAATAAAAATATTTCAAAGAGAGCAATGATGAACGAAGACTTAAAGGGCTCCGCAAAATCACAGTCACATCCAGGCATGTCTCAATGGCTATGCCTGAACCAGCCGCCCTTGAGGTAACTTTCGTTGCATGGGAAGATCAGCCTCATGGAATGAGTGGAAATCAACCGCAGGGTGGCCAGTTGGGAGGAGACTATTTTGGTCCTTGGAAGACATGGACCCAGAGAGAGACTTGGAAAGTTCTCTAGTCAAATCTCTGTAATCTTGTAGAGTGCGCCAGGTAATTCAGTGACTGAAGTGTGAATGTTGCTGATGTGTACATGCTCTTATCAAATCTGTCCAAGGGGATGGACAGAAGACCTCTGTTCCTCAAGCACTTTTTGGAAATATTAGGCCTGGCAAGTTGGAGCAACTGATGGTCTTTTCTGCAGGCTCAGAAGCAGCTAGGCCTGATCCCATCTGCCTCAGGTCCTCCGCCTGAGGCTTCGGCTCTGACTAACGTGCTTCTTTTCTCAGACTTTCCACCTTCGAGGTCTGCTGCCTGGTCAATTTCAGCTCCCATCCCTGCCTTGGCCTTCTCAACTCTGCTGGTCTCAAAAAGTACAGCTGTGTACACTTACCATAAATGTAGATGTTCGAGTGCATTCACTGTTGCAGTCATTACATTTGGATAATCTGCTGGCAGGTTGCCCTCAGTCGGCCTGAATATCAACGTCTTGAGTCCTGCATCAGTTGCTGTCTTCTCTTCCATGACGTCAGGGGTATAAAACATGCAGCCGATGCCATTTTCTTCAATTTTTCTTGCCGCAGATGTCCGGTGCCCCCCAAATGGGGAGCAAAAAAAAAAAAAAAAATATATATATATATATATATATATATATATATATATAAATGCAATTGTAACAACGTAAACTTTACCTTCATCTAAAAGCAAATACACCACAAAGGCTTTAGAAAATAGTGAAAGAAAGAGGTTCTAGAAAAAAGGGGGATGGTGGGTGGGTAATCCGGACTGCAACAGTGAATACACTCGAACATCTACATTTATGGTAAGTGTACACAACTGTACTACGTCTTCGTGTTTCACTGTTGCAGTCATTACATTTGGGTAGAATCCCAAAGCTATGGATGGGAGGCTGGAACTAAAAAGCATTAGGAGCGGCTATAAGGCCCTGCAGAACTGAAGTGGCAAAGCCTACCCTGGACTTAGAGAAGAGATGCAAATGATAATGTTTTGTAAAAGTATGACCAGAGCTCCAAGTAGCAGCTTCTAGAATGTCTTTGGTTGGCAACCCTGTGAGAAAAGCTGCTGAGGTAGATGCAGCCCTGGTGGAATGTGACCTGATTCCCTTGGGCACCGGTTTACCATGATGCAAGTAGCAGAAACAAATGCAGTGGCTTATATACTTTGAAATAGCCTTCCCCTCTGATCCTGCAGCAAATGCCACCAGTAGCTGCTCAGACTTTCTTAGAGATTTGGTCCTGTTTAAGTAGAATCTTAGTTGTCTGTGTACGTCCAAGGAATGCAGAATCCGCTCCCCCTTGTTCTGCGGATTTGGGTAAAAAGTTGGCAGGTGAATAGCTTGGTTAAGAGCCATACTGGATACCACCTTAGGCATAAAGGAAGGACTGGTCCCGAGGGACACCCTGTCCGGGTAAAATGTGATAAAAGGCTCCACAGCCATGAGGGCCTGTAGTTCTGAAATACTTCTTGCTGAAGTGATTGCCAGAAGGAAAGCTGTTTTCCAAGATAAAAACTTTATATCCGCAGTAGCTGCTGGGTTCAAATGGAGGCAGGGTGAGCTTTTCCAACACAAAACTGAGGTCCCATGCAGGAGTTGGTGATCTTCTGGGAGGCCTTAAATTTTTGGCCCCTATAAGATACTGTTTTAGCAGAGGATGAGAAAAGATGGGAGGCTCTGTGCTGTAATGAGCCGAGATGGCAGAGGCATAGATTTTTATTGATGAAAAAGATAGGCCCTTGTCAAGCATCTCAGTCAAGAATTGTAAAATCTGAGGAATATTTAGCTTTGCTGTGTCTGTTCCTTGTGCTTGGTTCCAAGCACAGAATCTCTTCCATTTATCAGCATAAGATTTTCTAGTACTAGGCCTTCTGGCTTCCAAAATGACATCCATCACAGATTTACTGAGAGGTGTTGTTTGAATAATTACATGATCAGCCATGCGGCCAGGTTCAGACTTTGAAGCTGATTGTGCAAAATTTGACTGCTCTGCTGAGACAGTAGATGAGGTACTTGAGGCAAGTACCAAGGAGAGAGTTGAGACATATTCCTTAGAATTGGGTACCAGTGCTGGTCAGGCCAGTCCGGGGCAATTAGGATCATTTTTGTTTTTTTCTGTCTGACCTTTGTAGTAAGACCTTGGGAAGAAGAGGCAGAGGAGGAAAGGCGTAGACTGAAGGATAGGGCATCCACTTTCCATGCTTGTCTGTGATAAGTCCTTGTGCAGAATTTGTCCAGTTGATAATTTTGGGGACAGGCAAATAGATCTATGTCCGGACTCCCCCATTTCTCTGTTATCATGCTTAAGACTTGTGGATCCAGTTTCCACTCGTGAGGGTCCATAAGATTTCTGCTTAGGTCATCTGCCAGAGTATTTTGTTTTCCTGGCAGGAACTGATGTTGAAGATGTACTTGGTAAGTCAAGGCTGTGTCCCACAATGCCATGGCTAGTCTGCAAAGGGGGTAGGAATGTGTACCCCACTGCTTATGTACCACATAACCGTGGTGTTGTCCGTCTTTATCAGTAGTTGCTGGATTAAGTAAGTCCTTGAAGGCTGTCAGGGCAGTCTGAACAGCTAACATCTTTTTCTGGTTGATATGTAGATGCATTTGTTTTGGGTTCCATATGCCCTGAATGCATCTCCGCACCAGGTGGGCCCCCCCAAGCATTGTCTGATGCGTCTGTAGTTAGGGTTTGGGTGGCAGGGGGTAGAATGAAAGACCATCCCATGTTCTGGTGACATGTCTCTGCCCACCAAAGAAACTCCTGTTGTAGGCAGGGAATGAGAGGAATCATTGTTTCCAGACTGTGACAATGTTGACTCCATAAACTTTTTAGATACCACTGTAGTTTCCTCATATGCAGTCTTGCATATGGAATTAGTAGAATGCAGGATGCCATGAACTCCAAAGCCTGCAGAATTTGTCTTGCAGATAACTGGATTTTTGTTGCCATCTGTTTGAAGTAAATAGTCAGCTGCCTTTGCTTGTCTGGCGTAAGGTAAGCCATCTGGGCAGTTGTATTCAAGCTTGCACCCAGGAATGCAATCTTTTGAGATGGTACCAGTTGTGATTTCTTTTCATTTATTGTGTACCCTAGGCATGTTAGAAGCCTTTTTACAAGCGCCAGATGTTGAAGAAGAATGTCCTTGTTTTCGGCTTGAATGAGACAGTCGTCCAAGTAAGGATAGATTTGTATGCTTCTTTGTCTGCAAAATGCAATTACTGGTGCCAGGCACTTTGTAAAGACCCTGGGTGCAGTAGATAAGCCAAAGGGCAGTGCAGATAATTGGTAATGCATAAAACTAGCCTTGAAGCGGAGGTGTCTTCTGCACGATTCCCTTACTGGGATATGCAGGTATGCCTCTTAAGTCTAGAGTCACTAACCAAGCGTTCTTGCCCAGCATGGGCAGAAGTTGTTGCAAAGTCAGCATTTTGAATTTTGGGATGTCCAAGAATGTGTTCAAAATCGATAAATCCAGTACTGGGCGCCAGGCATTGTCTTTTCTGGGTACTAGGAACAATCTTGAGTAAAACGCTTGCCCTTTTTCCTGTTCTGGTACTGGTTGAATAGCCCTCATATCCATGAGGGACGTAATTTGTTTCTGTGCCTCTGCTCATTGATTTTGTGGCAGATCTGGCCAACCGTTTGGAATTGGCAAGGTATGGAAATTAAATCTGTACCCCTATACTATGTTTAATACCCACTTGTCGTGGTTATTAACTGCCAATTGTGAGCGTGAAGTGCTAATTTTCCCCCTAAGGGGGCTGCCAAAAGATAAGTGCTTGGTGATGGCAGAGGTAAGTCACTGAGACCGTTTACTGCAGGGTTGTGTTTTGTTTCCTCCAGATTTGGAGGTAGAGGTACCCCATTGCTTTGACCTGTAAGAACCCTGTGATTGGTATCTAGAGCCTTTTGAGCGCCTGGATTTGCCCCGTGAGGCTCTGTCGGACACAGAAAAGGACCAATTTTTTGTAGGCCAGTGTCTACTGAATCTTGGTGGCTGCACTTGTAAGAAATCTTTTACAGTTTACATAGACTTAGCTTTGTCTTCCATTTTCTTTAAAACCTCTTCTGCCTTATTACCAAGCAGAATATCATGCTGCAAAGGGGCATCCAACAGTTTAGCTTTAACATGATCAGGCAGATTTTGCTCCTTGAGCCAGGCATGCTTTCTAATCACAGATCCAGTAACGGCGGCCCTACAAGAGGCCTCCAAGGAATCAAAACCACATTGCAAAGTATGCTTTCTAACCTGTTCTGCTGAATGCAATAATTCCTGTAACTCTATTTTCCACACAATCACAAATCATCATAATTTTCTGTTTCAGTAAGCCCATAAAGTACAGTTTTGTACCTACCATAAATGTAGATGTCCGATAGGCATGCATCTGCAGTCCTTACAAATGGGTTGTCCTGTCGTCAGGCAGCCCTTCGGTCGGCCGGATTCCAAAGTCTGGGTCTGGCCTCGGCTGGCGTCGCACTTCACCCGACGTCATAGCTGCAGTTCTTCTAGTATAAAGGCATCAGCCGACGCCATCTTCCTCAGTGTTTCTTGCCCCAGATGCCAGGTGCCCTCTAGGAAGGCTAAATTTGGATAAATGCGAATGGTTCCAAATAGTAGAGAGCAAACAAAAAATAAGCATGCATGTACATATATACAAACAAATACACCATAATAGATTCCCCCAGCTAGCTACAAGATGGGCAAATACCCTAAGAGTACCACAGAGGGGAAGGAGGGTGGGTAATCCTGACTGCAGATGCATGCCTATCGGACATCTACATTTATGGTAGGTACAAAACTGTACTATGTCCTTCAAGGATGCATCTGCAGTCCTTACAAATGGGTAGAATACCATAGCCAAACTGGAGGAGGAGGAGAAATAAGATTATGGTGTAGTTAAGATCCCTTGCAAAACAGCAGTGGCAAAACCTGCTCGAGATCTGGAGTATAAAGGTAAATTATAATGCTTGGCAAATGTATGCACGGAGCTCCAAGTAGCAGCATCTAAAATGTCTTTGGTAGCCACTCCTCGTAAAAAAGCTGTGGTAGTGGCTGTAGCCCTTGTAGAGTGAGGCCTGATGCTTTCTGGAGTTTCCTTCCAATGGTAGGAATAACAAAATCTAATGCAATTTCCTATCCACTTAGAGATTGTCTGTTTCGAAATTGCTTTTCCTTCCATTCCTGTTGCATATGCTACCAGTAGCTGGTCAGTTTTTCTATTGCTCTTGGTCCTGTCCAGGTAGTAACGTAATTGTCTATGTACATCCAAGGTATGCAACAGTATTTCTCCCCTGTTCTGTGGGTTGGGGAAGAATGTAGGTAGGTGCATAGCTTGATTTAAAGATACCCTGGAGACCACCTTTGGCATAAAAGTAGGATTAGTTCTCATGGACACTATCTTTATGGAAGATCAGGAAGGGCTGTACTGCCATTAATGCCTGTAGCTCGGATACCCTTCTTGCTGAAGTGATTGCAATCAGGAAAGCAGTTTTCCATGATAAGTACTGTAATTCTGCTGTTGCTGCTGGTTCGAAAGGAGGGAGTGTCAACTTTTCTAGCACAAAGTTCAAGTCCCATGCTGGCAATGGTGGCTTCCTAGGTGGTTTTACGTTTTTAATTCCTCTCAGAAACTGCCTGAGTAGAGGATGTGAGAAGACTGGAGGATCGAAGTTGTATTCTGCTGAAATAGCTGATGCATGAATCTTAATGGAAGAATAGGACAGGCCGTTGTGGAAGAGCTCTGCCAAGTATTCCAGGACGTTAGCTATGTTTACCAGTGCCACATTTTCTCCTTTTGCAGTACTCCAAATGAGATATCTTTTCCATTTTGCTGAATAATTTTTTCTTGTTGAGGGTCTGCGAGCCTCCAAGATAATGTCTTTAACCCTTTGAGATAAATCTGGGTTATTTGGTCTTATGCAATGCTCCAGGCAGCCAGCTGCAGTGTTTTCAGGTTTGGATGTAGGGTTTTGAAGTTGTTCTGTGTTAACAGCAGGGGAACAAGGGGCAGAGGCCATATTTGTTCTCGAGACATGCTCCTCAGTAATGAGTACCAATGTTGCCTTGGCCAGTCTGGAGCTATCAGGATGATCCTTGGACGGTCTTCTTTGATCTTCAATAGCACCTTGTGCATCAAAGGAAGAGTTGGGAATGCATATGCTGTCAGGTTTTTCCAACTGAAGGATAGGGAGTCCACTTTCCAAGCAAGTGGGTGGTACGTCCTTGTGCAGAATTTTTTCAGTTGGTGGTTGTGTGGGGATGCAAATAAGTCTATTTCTGGTAGTCCCCATTTCCCTGTAATGGTTTTGAAGATGTCCGGATGCAGCATCCATTCGTGAGCATCCGTGGTAGTTCTGCTTAGGATGTCTGCTAGTATATTTTCTTTTCCTGGCACAAAAATTGCTTGTAACTGAATGTTGAAGCTCAGGGCCACATTCCAGAGGTCCATTGCCATCCGGCATAGAGGGTATGAATGTGTGCCTCCCTGTTTGTTGATGTACCACATAACTGTGGTGTTGTCTGTCCTTATCAGCAGTTGACCCTGTTGAAGAAATGGTCTGAATGCCTGAATTGCCAGTTTTACTGCCAGCATTTCCTTTTGATTTATGTGTAGGTGCAGCTGGTCTTGAGTCCATAAGCCTTGTATGCACTTGTCCAGCATGTGTGCCGCCCAACCGAGGTCTGAGGCATCTGTTGTGATGGCCTGGCTTGGCTGAGTGTTGTGGAAGGGCAGTCCCTTGTTTAATTGACAGGCCTGAGCCCACCATTGGAATTCTTGCTTCAGGCATGGAATTATTGGAATTTGGGTTTCTAGGCTGTGCTTGTGCTGAGACCATAAATTCCTTAGGTACCACTGTAACTTTCTCATATGTAGTCTGGCATTTGGAACCAATATTATGCAGGATGCCATGTAACCGAGGGCTTGCAGGACTTTTCTTGCTGTTAGCTGGTTCTGCTTTGTTAATGCCATGAAGTAGAGAGAGAGTTGCTCCTGTTTTTCTACTGTCAGGAATGCCATTTGTTTTGATGTGTCCAGATCTGCACCCAAGAAGGTTATCCTTTGGGATGGTATCAGCCTTGACTTTTTTATACTGACTGTGTAATCCCAGGGCTTGTAGTAGATGAATGACCCTTTCCAAATCTTTTGTTAATTTGTTTTTGTTGTCCGCTTGTAACAGGCAGTCGTCCAGGTAAGGGTAAATTTGAATTCTTGAAGCCTGCAATGAGCAATTACTGATGCCAGGCATTTCGTGAATACTCTGGGCGCAGTAGATAAGCCAAAGGGCAATGCTGAGAATTGATAATGCTCTGATCCTGCAAGAAATCTGAGGTATCTTCTGCAATTTGGTCGTATGGGGACGTGCAGGTATGCCTCCTTGAGATCTAGAGTTACCAGCCAAGACTCCTTGCCCAGCATGGGAAGAAGCTGCTGTAGGGTCAGCATTTTGAATTTTGGAACAATGAGGTATGTGTTTAAAGCGGACAGGTCGAGAATAGGTCTCCATTGGTTTTCTTTTCTTGGTACCAGGAAGAGTCTGGAGTAAAATCCTCGCCCTTGTTCCATAGATGGTACCCTTTCTACAGCTCTCATCCTTAGCGAGTTATTTGTTCTAGAGCTTCTGTCTTCTGATTTGGAGGTAGGTTTGGCATTCCTCTCTTCCTTGGTAGAGTATGGAAGTGAAACCTGTAACCTTGGTCTATTGTCTGTAAAATCCATTTGTCTCCTGTGATGTAATGCCAGTTTACTGAAAATAAGGCTAGCTTCCCGCCTAAGGGTGCTTCTAGTTGTTCCCTGGTAGGCGGTGCCAGAGCCAAGTCACTGTGATTGTCCTGTGGAAGTGGTGGTGGCTGGATCTGTGGCTGCACCTCGCTGGTTGTTATTTTGCCACTGACGTCCCCTGTAGGCACCTCTGGATTGACCCCTGCATCTTGAGCGCCTATTCCTGCCTCTCGGAGCTCTGGAGGTGTCTGGAAAGGACCAATTCTTGGAAGGCCAGTTCCTGCTAAACCTTGGAGGCTGGACCTGCAAGAAATCCTTGACTGTCAGGACAGATTTTGCTTTCTCTTCCACCTTCTTCAGCACCTGCTGTGCAGGGGAGGCAAACAAATTGAGCTTATCCATGGGAGCATCTAGGAGCTTTGATTTAACATGGTCTGGTAAGGACTGCTCTTTTAACCATGCATGTCTTCTGATCACAGTGCCAGTCATGGCTGATCTAAAGGAAGCCTCCAGTGCATTATAGCCGCATTTTAAGGAATGATTACTGACCTGCTGAATGTTATGTACCATTTCCTGTACAGATTTTTTATCTAATGGTTCATCAGAGGTTAGTTTTTTAGTTAACTGGTCTAACATAAATTCCTGATACTGAATCATGTGGAATTGGCAGTTCAAGGCCCTAGCTGAAAGAGTAGCAGAAGTGTAAACTTTTTTACCCCATCTCTCTAAGGCCCTAGATTCCCTTTCAGAGGGGAGGGGGTTTTTGGCAGAGGTAGCTGCTACAGCCTTGGGTCCCTGGGAGATAGTTTCGGGATCTGCAAAAGGGGCCTTATACAAATGATAATGTGTGTCCGGAACCCTGTAGTACCTATCGGGCTTAGCCGGGGCCGGAGGTAGAGAATCAGGAGCAGTACAAGCATCATTAAATGCATCATCCACAACAGTAAGTACTGGAGGAATGGCTAAAGGCCTATGCTGTGGCAAATGCAAAAAGGTTCTAAGCCTTTTCCTAGAGTCTGAAAAATCCTGGCCCTGCCACTGAAATTGTTCCCTCATAGCATGCAAGGTTTCCCCAAAAGAAAATTCCTCAGGCGGAGAGGCAGAAGGAATGGACTCTTCTGCATCAGAGTCCTCATAAGGAGAAAAGGGGCCCTCTGGAGGGTTTGAATTATCTGAATCATCAGAGGAGTCATCTGAAGAAAATGGCTCAGGGGGCTCTACTCTAGTCCTCTTCTCTGGAGGTGGATGAGAGGCCCTGTCTGGATGTGGTTGGGATCCCCGGATCAAAGAAATGAGATCCTCTGCTAGACTAAGCATTTGTGAACTAGAGCTAGGCCTGTGAGAGGGGATCTTAGCAGGCACAGTTTTGGTAGTTTTTGCTGTTTTAGCCCTGGCAAAGGCCTTAATCGACATGGATGCAGGAGGCCTAGCAGCTCCACGTGCAGGGGTGGATATATCCAAAGGGATAGTGTCAGATAAATCCTGTGAACCTGCAAGAGCAGGTGGGATTTCAGTAGCAGATTCAGCCAAGCTAGATGAGGCCTCGGTAAGAGGTAAGTTTTCGTGCGCGGGATGGACCGTGGACTCGGTTTCAGCGAAACCGACACTCATGTTGGCTTAACCGCGGTTTCGGCCGGAACCGCGGACCGCGAGTGTCGGTCCTTTTCCTTGCGCTTTTTAGAAATTTGCGTAGTCGGAGTATCCGACGGCATAATGTAAGCAAAAGCGGAGCCGAAAAACTCTTCAGCAAATTCCGACCGACGTCTAAGCGTCCGTCGGTTGAAAGAAGCACAGGCTAGACAAGCTGCTACGTCGTGGTCTGGGCCTAAGCAAGGTAAACAGTAAGAGTGGAAATCTTTATGAGGTATTTGTTTCCCACAAGTTACAGTTATTCACTTTTTCTGACATCGGCTGAGGCAAGAAAGAGTCCCCAACGGGGTACTTAGCTTTTTAGAAGTCTTCGGTAGTAGTAATCTCTGGTTCTGACCGACTGGCACTTGCGAACAGCTTCTGCTTCGGGCGCCACGCGGCAAGAAAGACTGGGGAAGATGGCGTCGGCTGATGCCTTTATACCCGAAGAACTGCAGCTATGACGTCGGGTGAAGTGCGACGCCAGCCGAAGCCAGACCCAGACTTTGGAATCCGGCCGACCGAAGGGCTGCCTGACGACAGGACAACCCATTTGTAAGGACTGCAGATGCATCCTTGAAGGACATCATGCTGTTGACATTTAAGCATATAAAACTGGCAGTTTAAAGCCCTGATTGCCAAGGTTGCAGACGTATAAACCTTCTTACCTCATCTATCCAGTGCCCTAGAATCTCTATCAGAAGGGGTAGGATTTTTGGCTGTAGAGGCCTTTACACCTTTGGGACCCCGAGAAATAGTTTCAGGGTCAGCAGCAGGATTTTTGAAAAGAAATTTGTGGGAGTCAGGAACCCTGTAATATATGTCTGGCTTACTAGGACCCGGAGGCAGGGAATCTGGAGCCATGTTTGATTCTGAGAACACATCATCAACAATGTCTAATACAGGAGGTATTGCCAAAGGCCTATGCTGAGGAAGAAGGAAATCCCTAAGCCTCTTTATTGATTCAGAGAAGTCCTGACTCTCCCAGTGAAAATGTTCCTTTAAAGTATGCAAGGTCTCTCCAAAAGAGTAATCATCAGGAGGAGATGCAGATGTGATGGATTCCTCTGCATCAAAATCCTCAGAGTGGAATAGAAAATTCTTGATCAGAAGAGGAATCAGAAGAAATGGAAACCTGATCTTAAGATTCATAATCAGTGCCCTGCCTAGGCCTCTTAGCGGGGGGGGGGGGGGTTGGGAACCCCTGATCAAGGTAATTAAATCCTCAGCCATTTTGATCATCTGTTTTTTAGGCATAGGGGCTTGCGCACGTGGCTCATGCTTCATTTTTTTCGACAGTAGTTGTTTTTGTGGCTGGCAATGGTTTAATATAAAAATGTTGAGGCCTGAAAACACCCTCAGAAGCCGGTGCCTGCTCAGCGGCTCTGGACCCATCCAAGGGAGAGACATCTGTGGGTTCAATACTCTGAGAATCTCGTGGCATACCGGACTCTGAATGGGTCTCAGTAGAGGTCTGCGACTCAAAAGTAGTGGGTATCAGGGGCTGCAAAGGCGCCTCACTGAGTAAAGGCGACTGGCTTAGGAGAAGCTTAGTCGGTTTTGGACCTCGAACGTCTGTGTCTGTCATTTTCTTTGCATTTTTTATGAACTCCGGTAGTCTGATTGCTAACAGACAACATTTCTGGATAATTAAATCTTGCACCAAAATATTTAGAAGCAAAAATATACCGACACTTAATAGTGCGTTGATTAAATCTAGCACAAAACCAAATGCAAGGCACGTTGTGATCTGGGCCTATACAAGGAATACAGTACAAATGAAAATCCTTTTGAGGTATTTGCTTCCCACATGTAATGCAATTATTAACTTTTACTGACATCAGTAAGGAGCAAGAAAAAGTTTCCCCAAAGCGGTACTTAGCTTTAGTTTGAAGACTTCGGTTCTGAAACTCTAATATGAAAATTTCAGGAGTCGGCCGACCGGCACTTGCGAACTGCTTCTGCTTTGGGAACCGCGCGGCAAGAAAGACTGAATAAAATGGCATCGGCTGCATGTTTTATACCCCTGACGACCGGTCCTCAGTGAGGCGCTTTTGCAGCGAGTCCCAGATGCACGCTTCTGTGGATTCGCAGGCCGCTACAGGGACCTGTTCGGAGTCCAGTATGCCAGGAGACTCTTCTTCGACTAAGGATCCTGCAGATGTCTCTACGTTGGATGAGTCCAGAGCCGCTGAGCAGGCACTGGCTTCCTAGGAAGTTCTTCGCACTACCAATACTCGACACAAGCCGATGACTTCTTTCGCATCTTCAGATGTTCTTCGTGATTCACTGTTGCAGTCATTACATTTGGGTAATCTGCTGGCAGGTTGCCCTCAGTCGGCCTGCGTAACAAAGTCTTGGGTCCTGTGTCGGTTGCTGTTTCTTATTCCATGACATCAGGGGTATAAAACATGCAGCCAACGCCATACATCAGTTTTTCTTGCCTCAGATGTCAGGTGCCCCCATAATGGAAAGCAATTGTATGTTAGGATACACCTCCAACAAAAAGCAAATACAGCAGGAAGCTGAAATACACTAAACAAGAAGAAAAGTATAGCAGAGAGAAGTCAGGGGGCTGGAGGGAGGGTAACCAGGACTGCAACAGTGAATACACTCGAACATCTACATTTATGGTAAGTGTACACAACTGCACTATGTTCTTCATGTTTCACTGTTGCAGTCATTTACATTTGGGTTGATCCCCAAAGCTAAGGAAGGGAGGAGGAAGTTAGAGAGCATTAGGACCAGCTATTAAGCCCTGCAAAACTGCAGTGGCAAAACCAGTTCTGGATTTAGAAAAAATAGGCATGTGGTAATGCTTGGTGAAGTTAAGTACAGAGCTCCAGGTAGAAGCTTCTAGGATGTCCCTGGTAGGGACACCTTTGAGAAAGGCTGTAGAGGTAGATGCAGCCCTGGTGGAATGTGATCTTATCCCCTGTGGGGTAGGTTTTCCATGGTGCTTGTAGCAGATATGAATGCAATGGGCTATCCACTTAGAAATGGTTTGCTTTGAAATGGCTTTCCACTCTGCCCCTGCAGCAAAGCCAACTAGCAGCTGTTCAGATTTTCTGAGAGGCTTAGATCTGTACAAATAAAATCTAAGTTGCCTGTGCACATACAAAGAGTGCAGTATTCATTCTCCTTTGTTTTGTGGATTTAGGAAAAAAGTAGGCAAATGAATGGACTGATTAAGGGCTAGACTGGACACCACCTTAGGCATAAAGGAAGGATTGGTCCTGAGAGACACCCTGTCTGCATGGAAGATGATGAATGGCTCCACTGCCACGAGGGCCTGTAATTCAGACACTCTTCTTGCTGAAGTGATTGCTAGAAGGAAGGCTGTTTTCCAAGAAAGGAATTTCAACTCTGCAGATGCAGCTGGCTCAAAAGGTGGTAGAGTGAGCTTTTTCAATACAAAGTTAAGGTCTCAGGCTGGAGTAGGGGATCTCCTGGGTGGTCTTAAATGTTTGGCCCCTCTAAGGAATTGCTTTAGCAGGGGGTGAGAGAAGAGGGGTGGTTCAGTATTATAATGAGCTGAAATGGCAGAGGCATGAATTTTAATTGACGAGAAGGAAAGGCCCTTGTGGGGCATCTCTGTTAAGTACTAAAGAATATGCGGTAAGCTGGGCACCATTGTGCCCATCCCGAGTCTGGCTACAGGAACAGTATCTTTTCCACTTTTCAGCATAGGATTTTCTAATACTAGGCCTCTTTGCCTAAAGAATGACATCTAGCACCTGCTTACTGAAGGATGTTATTGGAAAGCTCAAAGAATTAGCCAGGCTGCAAGGTTCAGAGTTTGAAGTTGAGAGTGCAGAATCTGGCTCTCCTGCTGGGACAGCAGGGGAGGGGTCTGAGGCAGGTGTCATTGTTCCAGCAGTGACATACTGCACAAGAGGGGGTGCACCAGTGTTGGCGTGGCCAGTCTGGTACAATCAGTATGGTCCTTGGCTTGTCCTGTTGGATCTTTAGCATAACTTTCGAGAGGAGAGGCAGAGGGGGAAAGGCATAAACTGAGAGGCTCTCTCAGGTGAAGGGCAGGGCATCCCACTTTCTAAGCCTGACTGTGGGAAGTCCTTTTGCAGAATTTGTCCAATTGGTAGTTCTGAGGGGTGGCAAACAGGTCTATCTCTCGATTCCCCCATTTGTTTATCAAAAGGTTGAATATCTTTGGTTCCAGTTTCCATTCGTGTTGGTCCATTAGATTTCTGCTTAGGTCGTCTGCCAGTGAATTTAACTTGCCTGGAAGGAACTGAGCTTGTAGGTGCACTTGGTAGCTCAAGGCTGTGTTCCACAGAGCCATGGCTAGTCTGCAGAGAGGGAACGAGTGCCCCCCCCCCCCCGCTTGTTTATCTACCACATAACAGTGGTGTTGTCTGCCTTTACCAATAATTGTCCTGGAAGAATGTGGTCCTTGAAGGCTGTCAGGGAATTCTGTACAGCTAACATTTCTTTTTGATTGATATGCAGGTGCATCTGACTCAGGTTCCATTTGCCCTGAATGCACTGCCCTGCCAAGTGAGCCCCACCCCCCCATGCATAGTCTGATGCGTCTGTTGTTAGGGTTTGGGCGGCAGCGGGTAGAGTGAATTGGAGCCCCTTGTTGTGGTAGCAGGCCTCCGCCCACCAAAGGAACTCTGTCTTTATGCAAGGAATGACAGGAATCATTGATTCCAGGTCCTGAGAATGTTGACACCATAGGCTTTTTAGATACCATTGTAGTTTCCTCATATGCAGCAGTCTTGCATATGGAATTAGTAGAATGCAATAGGCCAGGAACCCCATGGCTTGCAGGATTTTCCTTGCAGATAGCTGGGTCTTTATGGCCATTAGTTTGAAGTAGGCTGTCAAACTTGTTTCTCTGGCATGAGGTAAGTAAGTCATCTGGGAAGTTGTGTTCAAGCTTGCTCTCAGGAATACAATCTGTTGGCAGGGTACTAGATGAGATTTTTTTTTTGTTTATGGTGCACCCCAGTGTGGTTAGAAGTTTCTTTACAAATGTCAGATGTTTAAGTAGCATTTCCTGGCTTTCTGCCTGAATTAGACAATCGTCCATGTATGGGTATATCTGAATATTTCTTTGCCTGCAAAATGCAATGACTGGAGCTAGACACTTTGTGAATACCCTGGGCGTAGCTGATAAGCCAAAGGGAAGTGCAGAGAACTGTTAGTGCACGGGGCCTGCTCTGAAGCGTAGGTATTTCCTGCAAGATTCCCTTATTGGAATGTGCAGGTAAGCTTCAAGTCTAAGGTTGCCAACCAGGCATCTTTGCCTAGCATAGGAAGGAGCTGAAGTGTTAGCATTTTAAATTTTGGGATTACCAAAAAGATGTTTAGAATAGAGAGGTCCAGGACAGGATGACAGGATGCCAGGAACTGTCGCTTCTGGGTACCAGGAAAAGTCTTGAGTAAAAACCTTGTCCCCTTTCATCTGCTGGGACAGGCTGAATAGCCCTGATACTTGGAAGAGAGAGACCTTGCTGCTGAGCCTCTGCCCACTGATTTGGGGGTAGGTCTGGCCAACTGTTTGGGATTGGTAAGGTGTGGAAGTGGAATCTGTATCCTTGGAAGACTACATTTAAAACTCAATTGTCCTGGGTAATGAGTTACCAGTTTTTTGCATGCAGGGCAATATTTCCCCCTAAGGGAGCAGGCAGTTGAGCAGGGCTTGGAAGGTTTAAGGTTAAGTCATTGTGACATTTTTGAATAGGGGGGTGTCTTACTACTTTCAGCTTTGGAAGTGGGAGCACAACACTGCTTAGGCCTGTGATTACCTTGAGACTGTAGCCTAGGTGGTCTGCTGTTCCTGGGTTTGGACTGAAGGCCTGGAAGAGACAGGAAAGGACCAATTCTTAGAACGCCAATGCCTGCTAAATCTAGGAGGCTGTACTTGCAGGAAATATTTGACAGTTTGCATAGATTTAGCTTTTTCCTCCATCTTTTTAAGGACGACTTCTGCTTTGTTGCCAAACAGGCGGTCTTGGTTTAGGGGGAGCATCCAATAATTTAACTTTAACATGATCTGGCAAATTTTGCTCCTTAAG
This sequence comes from Protopterus annectens, assembly GCF_019279795.1. Classification (NCBI taxonomy): domain Eukaryota; kingdom Metazoa; phylum Chordata; order Ceratodontiformes; family Protopteridae; genus Protopterus; species Protopterus annectens. The sequence goes on along the minus strand of NC_056746.1, from coordinate 271,129,088 downwards.
CCAAGCATGCCTTCTAAGTACACACCCAGTGATAGCAGCCCTGCAAGATGCTTCTAATTAATCAAAACCACATTGCAAGGTATGTTTACCAACTTGTTCATCAGAATGCATTAAATCCTGTAATTGTTTATTTTCAGCACAGTCAGGAATCAACATCATTTTCTGTTTAAGTAATCCCATAATATGCTGCTGATACTTGAACATATGTAACTGGCAGTTTAAGGCCCTAATGGCCAAAGTAGCAGAAGTGTATACCTTCTTACCCCATCTGTCCAAGGCCCTGGAATCTCTATCAGAGGGGGTAGGGTTTTTGGCAGTAGTAGCCTTAATGCCTTTAGGTCCTTGGGAAATGGTCTCTGGGTCCGCAGTAGGATTCTTGAAGAGGAACTTGTGAGAGTCAGGTACTCTAATACCTGTCAGGCTTCCTTGGAGCTGGAGGTAAAGTGTCTGGGGCCAGGCTATATTCCAAGAAAGCATCATCTACAAAGTCCAGGACAGGAGGGACAGCTAAAGGCCTATGTTGAGGGAGGAGTAAGAGTTCCTTAAGCCTCTTTTTGGAGTCAGAATAATCCTGGCTTTCCCAACGGAAATGCTACCCAAGAGTGTGCAAGGTTTCATGAAAAGAAAAATCTTCTGGAGGGGAAGCATAGGGAATGGAATCCTCTGCATCAGAATCCTCATAGGTAGATAAGGGCAAATCCTGGTAGTCAGAAGAAACAGAAATTTCAGAATCCTAATCAGAAGAATCAGAAAGAAAATCAAGTTATAGGTCTCTTAGAGGGTGAAGGCTGGCTTCTCCTAATTAAAGTAATAAGGTCTTCAGCCATTATCATTTGTTTTTTTAGGTATATGGGCCTGACCATGTGGTTTGGATGTCGTTTTTCTAGGCGTGGGTCGAGTTTTAGGCCTTTTAGAAGAAGATGGCATTGGTTTGAAATGCAAGTCAGTAGGCCTAAACACACCCTTCGAAGCCGGGGCGGCTCCAGACCCATCCACAGGTTCCACAGTCGAAGCAGCATCGCGCGGCATACCGGACTCCGAATGGGAATGCGTATCTGAAGTAGCGGGTATCAGGGGCTTCGAAAACGCCTCACTGAGTACCGGCGAACTGGTGACTAGCTTAATGGAAGCGTCGTCAGCAGCTTTGGACCTATGCGGTCTGTCTCTGCCTTTATCTTTACGTTTTTTCGGAATGTCGGTAGACAGATGGCTTACCTAAGCCATTTCTGGATAGTTAAACAGAGTACCAAAATAATTTGTTGCAAAAAGAAACAGACGACGAATAGTCCGAGGGTTGAATAAGGCAGAAAACAGACAGCGAGGGATGTCGTGGTCTGGGCCTAAGCAAGGAATGCAGTACGAATGAAAATCTTTATGAGGTATTTGCTTTCCACAGGTAATACAATTGTTAACTTTTACTGACATCAGTTAAGAGCAAGAAAAAGGACCCCCAACGGTGTACTTAGCTTTTTTGAAGACTTCGGTTCAGAAACTCGAAAATGAAAATTTCAGGAGTCGGCCTACTGGCACTTGCGAACTGCTTCTGCTTCGGGCACCGGACAGCAAGAAAGACTGATGTAATGGTGCTGGTTGCATGTTTTATACGCCTGAAGCCATGGAAGAAGAGACAGCATCCGACGCAGGAATCCAAGACTTTGAAATTCAAGCCGGCTGAGGGCTACCTGCAGGCAAATGTAATGACTGCAACAGTGAAACACGAAGAAAGTACAGTTGTGTACCTACCATAAATGTAGATGTTCGAGTGTATTCACTGTTGCAGTCATTACACTTGGGTTATCCTGCTGGCAGGCTATCCTCAGTCGGCCTGAATTCCAAAGTGCTGGTCCGGCGTCGGATGCTGTTGCCTCTTCCCTGACGTCAGTGCACCAGGGGTATATAAGATGCAGCCGACGCCATTTTCTTCAGTTTTTCTTGCCCCAAATGTCAGGTGCCCCCAAGAAGGTAGGCAATACATATTGCTTATAAAAACATACAGTAAAATAAAAACAATACCTTCATCTACAAGCAAATACACCATATAGGTTGTATAGGATAGAGAAGTATAGATAAGTCCCAGCAAAGAAAGGGGGATGGAGGGTGGGTAACCTGGACTGCAACAGTGAATACACTTGAACATCTACATTTATGGTAGGTACACAACTGTACTATGTTCATCGTGTTTCACTGTTGCAGTCATTACACTTGGGTTGAATCCCAAAGCTGAGGTAGGGCGGCTGGGTCTAAAAAGGATTAGGAGTGGCTATGAGGCCCTGCAGAAATGCAGTGGAAAAGCCTGCTCTGGATTTAGAGTAAAGAGGTAAGTGATGATGCTTGGTAAAAGTGTGCACTGAACTCCAAGTTGCAGCCTCCAAAATTTCCTTGGTTGGTACTCCTCTGAGAAAGGCTGCTGCCCTGGTAGAATGTGGCCTAATATTCTTAGGCACTGACTTGCCATGCTGTGCATAGCAGTAACGAATGCAGTGTCCTATCCATTTTGAAATAGTCTGCTTTGAGATAGCCTTTCCTTGTGATCTTGCAGCATATGCTACAAACAGTTGCTCAGTTTTTCTGAAAGCTTTTGTTTTGCCCAAGTAGAAGCGTAGTTGCCTGTGCATGTCCAAAGAGTGCAGAAGTCTCTCCCTTTTATTCTGGGGATTTGGATAAAATGTTAGCAAATGAATGGTTTGGTTAAGAGCCACACTGGATACTACCTTTGGCATAAATGTTGGGTTTGTCCTTAGAGAAACCCTGTCTGGATGGAAAATGATAAAAGGTTCCACTGCCATTAATGCCTGTAACTCTTGAGACTCTTCTTGCTGAAGTTATTGCTAGGAGCAGAGCAGTTTTCCATTTTAAGAATTTTATGTCAGCTGTATTGGCTGGCTGAAAAGGAGGTAGTGTAAGCTTTTCTAAGACAAAGTTGAGGTCACATGTAGGTATCGGTGCTCTCCTTGGGGGTCTTATGTTTTTTGCCCCTCTGAGGTACTGTCTTAGCAGTGGATGAGAGAAAATAGGAGGTTCCGTATTGTAATGAGCTGAAATGGCAGAGGCATGGATCTTAATTGATGAGAAGGATAGGCCTTTGTCCGGCATCTCAGTTAGGTATTGTAAAATCTGAGGAATATTTGGAACAAGTCCTTGCGCCTGGTTCCAAGCACAGAATATCTTCCATTTTTTCTGCATAAGATTTCCTGGTGCTGGGCCTCCTGGCTTCCAAAATGACATCCATAACAGCTTTAGAGAGGTGTGTATTCTGAGTGGCTATATTATCTGCCATGCAGCCAGATTTAAGGTTCTGAGTTGGCTGTGCAGGATCTGATTGTTTTGTTGAGTCAGAAGATGAGGAATTAGAGGATAAGTCCAGGCTGGGCCTTGAGACAAGCTCTTTAGGATTGGGTACCAGTGCTGGCGTGGCCAGTCTGGGGCAATCAAAATCATTTTTGGCTTCTCTTGTCTGACTTTTAGGAGCACCTTGGGAAGAAGAGGCAGTGGTGGAACAGCATAAACTGTTAGGGTTTTCCAGCTGAAAGATAGAGCATCCACTTTCCATGCTTGTGAGTGATAAGTCCTTGTGCAGAATCTCTGTAGTTGGTAGTTGTGAGGGGAGGCAGAGAGATCTATGTCTGGGCATTCCCATTTCCTTATCATGCTGAAGACCTGTGGATTTAGTTTCCACTCGTGAGAGTCCATGAGGTTTCTGCTTACTTCATCTGCCAGAGTATTTTTCTTTACTGGCAGGAACTGTGCCTGCAGATGTACATGATAGGTCAGTGCTGTGTTCCACAAAGTCATGGCTTGCCTGCAGAGGGGGTAGGAATGTGTGTCCCCTTGCTTATGTACCACATAACTGTAGTATTGTCCGTCTTTAGTAATAGTTGTCCTGGATGTAGTAGATCCTTGAAGGCTGTCAGGGCATTCTGCACCGCTAGCATCTCTTTTTGATTGATGTGAAGATGCATTTGGTCCGTGGACCATGTGCCCTGAATACATTTTCCTGCCATGTGTGCCTCTCAGGCATAATCCGATGCATCTGTTGTTAGTGTCTGCCTGGCTGTGGGTAAAGTGAAAGGCTGTCCCTCGTTGCGATGACAGGCCAGAGCCCACCATCGAAACTCCTGTAGCAGGCAGGGAATAAGAGTTATTATTGTTTCCAGGCTGTGGCAATGTTGTGTCCAAACACTTTTTAGGTACCATTGTAGCTTCCTCATATGCAGTCTTGCATATGGAATTAGCAGGATGCAAGATGCCATGAAGCCCAAAGCCTGCAGAATTTTTCTTGCAGGTAGCTGGGTCTTTGTTGCCATCATTTGAAAGTAATGAGTCAGTTGCCTTTGCTTAAGCCATCTGGGCAGTTGTACTTAAGCTTGCACCCAGGAATATTATTTCTTGAGAGGGCACTAGTTTTGATTTCTTTTCGTTTACTGTGTATCCTAGACAAATTAGTAATTCTTTTACAAACGCCAGATGCTTTAGTAGAATGTCTTTGCTCTTTGCTTGAATAAGGCAGTCGTCCAAGTTGGGATATATTTGAATTCCTTTTTGTCTGCAAAATGCAATTACTAGTGCCAGGCATTTTGTGAAGACCCTGGGCGCAGTAGATAAGCCAAAGGGCACTGCAGAGAATTGGTAATGCATTGAGTCAGCTATGAATCTGAGATATCTTCTGCAAGATTGTCTGATTGGGACATGCAGGTATGCCTCCTTGAGGTCCAAAGTAACTAGCCAAGCCTTCTTGCCCAGCATGGGTAGAAGTTGCTGCAGTGTCAACATTTTGAATTTTGGAACATCCAGGAAAGTATTCAGAATTGACAGATCCAGTATTGGTCTCCAGGCTTTGTCCTTTCTGGGTACCAAGAAAAGTCTTGAGTAAAATCCTTGCCCCTGTTCTTGCTGTGATACTTTTTGAATAGCTCTCATGTCCATGAGAGCAGAAATTTGTTTTTGTGCCTCTGCCCATTGGTTTTGTGGCAGGTCTGGCATATCTTTTGACCTTGGTAGGGTGTGAAAGTGGAACCTGTAACCCTGAGAAACAATATTCAGTACCCATTTGTCCTGGGTGATCATGTGCCAATTTTGTGAGAAAAGTGCTAGTTTTCCCCCTAAGGGTGCTGTCAAAAGGTAAGTGCTTGGCTTTTGTACAGGGAAGTCATTGGGACTGTTTCCTATAAGGTTGTGATTTGTCTTCTCCGCCTTTGGGGCTGAAGCACCCAATTGTTTAGGTCTGTATGAGCCTTGGGGCTGAGATCTGCCTCTTGGGCATCTGTATCTGCCTTTGTGGCCAGTCTGACACTGGAAAGGACCAGTTTTTAGAAGGCCAGTCCCTGCTAAATCTAGGTGGCTGAACCTGTAAAAAATCCTTTACTGTCTGCATTGATTTTGCTTTATCCTCCATTTTCTTTAATACCTCTTCTGCCTTAACACCAAACAAAGTATCATGCTGTAATGGAGCATCCAATAATTTTGCTTTAACATAATCACGTAAACTTTGTTCTTTTAAACAAGCATGCCTTCGAATGATAGAGCCCGTAACTGTGGCTCTGCAAGAAGCCTCTAATGAATCAAAACCACACTGCAGAGTTTGCTTTCCCACTTGTTCAGCTGCATGCAATAAATCCTGCATTTCCTTATTGTCAGGACATTCTGAGCTTGTAAGCATTTTCTGCTTTAGCAAAGACATTAGGAATTGTTTATATTTAAGCATGTGAAACTGGCAGTTTAAAGTCCTTACAGCTTATCTATCCAGTGCTCTAGAATCCCTATCAGAGGGAACAGGGTTTTTTGCAGTGGAAGCCTTGACCCCTTTGGGACCCTGAGAGATTGTTTCTGGGTCAGCAGCAGGGTTTTTATAAAGAAATTTATGAGAGTCTGTGACCCTGTAGTACCTATCTGGCTTTGCTGGTGCAGGGGGTAAAGAATCAGGAGACAAAGTGGATTCAGAAAAGACATGATCAACAATATCTAGCACAGGAGGGATAGCAAGGGGCCTGTGCTGAGGCAGTAAAAGAAAGTCTCTGAGCCTTTTCTTGGATTCTGAGTAATCCTGGCTTTCCCAATGGAAATGCTCCATCATGGTGTGTAGGGTTTCCCCAAGAGAGTAATCCTCAGGAGGAGAGGCTGAAGGGATAGATTCTTCAGCATCAGAGACCTCATAGGGAAGAAGAGAATATCCCTGTTCTGAAGAGGAATCAGAGGAAATAGAAACCTGGTCAGAGGAGTCATAGTCAGTGTCTTGCCTAGGCCTTTTATCAGGAGGGGGATGGGAACCCCTGATCACAGTAATTAGGTCCTCGGCCATTTTAAGCATCTGTTTCTTTGGCATGGATGACTGTCCTGGAGAATGCTGTACTTGTTTCTTTGTCTTTAATGGTGTTTTAGACTTTGCCTTGGCTGCTGAAGTGGACCTGATAGTAAGCTGTGTAGGTCTGAAGACACCCTCAGAAGCCGATGCTTGCTCAGCGGCTCCGGACCCATCTGAGGGAATAGTTTCCGTAGGCCCAATAACTTGAGTTTCCAGAATCCTAGTTGTCTCCACGTGGGAGTCGGAGGTGGCCTGTGGCTCTGAGGTAGCGGGTGTCAGGGGCTGCGAAAGCACCTCACTGAGAACCGGCGACTGGCCTAGAAGAGGCTTCATCGTTGGTTTTGGACCTCGGATGCCTGTCCTTTTCTTTGTCTTTGCGTTTTTTATGAATTCCGGTCGTCTGTTGTTCCAACGGCATTATGTAATTAAGCCTTCGGCCAAAGTAATGTAAAGCAAAATCAAACAGACGCTTAATAGTGCGTTGGGTGAATCTAGCACAAAACAGACAACTAGCAACGTCGTGGTCAGGGCCTAGGCAAGGAATACAGTAAACGTGAAAATCCTTACGAGGTATTTGCTTCCCACAAGAAATACAATTGTTAACTTTTACTGGCATCGGTCTGGAGCAAGAAAAAGTTTCCCCAACGGGGTACTTAGCTTTATTGAAGACTTTGGTTCTGAAATTCAATTTCGAAAATCTCAGGAGTCGGCCGACTGGCACTTGCGAACTGCTTTTGCTTCGGGCACCGCGCGGCAAGAAAGACTGGAGAAAATGGCGTTGGCTGCATCTTATATACCCCTGGCACACTGACGTCAGGGAAGAGGTGACAGCAACAGACGCCGGACCAGGACTTTGGAATTCAGGCCGACTGAGGGTAGCCTGCCAGCAGGATAACCCAAGTGTAATGACTGCAACAGTGAAACACTATGAACATAATCTTTTTTTCTTTGGAGGGGGTAGCTTGGCTTCCCCTGATCAGCATGATAAGGTCTTCTGCCATTTTAAGCATTTGAGACTGAGGCAAAAAAGCAGGTGCCTGAGAGTGGGTTGTTTGTTTCTTGGGTGCTGTTCATACTCTTGGCCTAAGAAACTCAGTCATTTTCAAAAGAATGGTAGTTACGAAAGAAGAGGTCAGTTTGTGTCGAGAATTGGTAGTGCGAAGGACTTACTCGGAAGCTGGTGCCTGCTCACCGTCTCTGGACCCATCCAAGTTAGAGACGACCGCAAGATCCTTACTTGAAGAAGAGTTTTGCGGCATACCCGGACTCAAAGGGTCTCTGTAGCGGCCTGCGAATCCAGAGAAGCGGGCATCAGGGGCTGCGAAAGTGCCTCACTGAGGACCAGAGAACTAATGGCTAGCTTAACAGAAGCATCGTCAGTAGGTTTGGACCTGTGCGGTCTGTCTGTCTTGCAAGAAAAAAGGATCCCCAATGGGGTACTTAGCTTTAGAAGACTTCAACTTCAATTCGGTAGATGAAATTCAGGTAGCGGACGACCAGCACTCGCTTTACGTTTTTTCGGAAGATCTGCTGTCGGATGGGAAACACTAGAGAATCTCGAGATACCGAAATCTCAAACTATGGTATCTAGAGACGAAAATAGCAAAAAAAATACAATACAGAAAATGGAAAATGCCGAGTGTGGAATAACAGACACTTAAAAGCATCCGCAAATGTCGAATCCGCCACTATCGTGGTGTCATGTTCGTGACATGTGGTGCGGTTTGTGGAATTATCTGGGGTTTCAAGATAAGTGTTGCGTGTCTGAGGATAATGGGTAGGGATTTTAGTGTGTGTGTGTGTGTGCGGTGGTGTTTGTTGTGTGTTTGTATGTTTAGTGCGACCTCGGAGTTAGAATATAAGTGGGGGGTGCAGGGGAGCTTGCCCCCCTGCTTATAGGTAGGTTAAGTGCGTTTGTATGTGTTATGTTCATTTAGTTAGGTAGGTGTATGTGTGTGTGTGTGATTATGTACTGGTTTGTGTGTGTGTGAATGGTCGCGATTGTAGTGTTCGTTATTGTGGGTTTTCGTGTATGTGGTATTTCGACTATTCAGTCTCAAAATACTGAAATTCGACATTTCAGTATTTTGAGATTGTATAGTGAATCCGTTGGATGGCTTACCAAAGCCATATCAGAATTCGAAGACTGTAAGTGAAAATATCTGGCTACAATATGGGCCCAACGACTGATAGTTCTGGCGTTGAACAAAGCACAGAAGCGACAACGGGGGATGTTGTGCGAACTGCTTCTGCTTCGGGCTCCACAGCATGAAAGACTAGTAATGGCGTTAGCTGCCTTACTTTATACTACTGACGACCTGACGTCAGTCCTGAAGTGACAGCAACCGATGCAGAAATACTAAGCCTTTGGTATTCGGGCCGGCCAAGGGCTACCCTGGCAGGGATAACTCAAATGAGATGACTGCGACAGTGAAACACGAAGAACATCTGGAAAACAGTCACACATCTTTTGCCAAGTGTGATACACTCATAGCAGAAGGCCTGTATACTGAAAGGCACAACAGTGTGACAAGACAGTCGTATAGAAGATTGTGGGAACACTACAACATAGAAGTAGCTGAGAACTACTGGAAACATGAACCATAAAGCATTAGAAAGAATGGTGAGGTTTATATTATACAGGATCAACCATTACCAACAGTTCAAAAATACATGAGAAAACCAGATATAGTAGTCCATTAAAAAAAAGACATAAATAGCATTGATCACTGAAATTGGTGCACTCACTGATAATAGTGTCTTACGTACAGACATACAAGTCAGAAAATACCAGGATTTGCAGGCAGAAATGACAGCAATGTGGAAGAACGACACCCAGACAGTCCCAATGGTAGGCAGGAGCAAAAGGGCTAATAAAGAATTTACAGCCATACTTAGATATGTTACCAATACATGTAACCCATACAAATTTATAAAATGAGGCAATTCTGGACACAACATGGGCATTGAGAAATATACTCTTGGCCAACATAAAAGACAAACAATACTAATTTCATGAACTATAATCGTACCTTGACTTGGGGAATAGGGTCATTTCCTTCATGGTATTAAAACCCCAAAATACTTGGAGAAATTTAATGGAAAGCAACAAAGTCCACAGTGGTATAGATAAAAGGTCAAAATACTTTAAACATAGCAGTTTTAATGTCATATATTAATATGATCATGTAAGCGAATAAGTCAAACTGTTAATTCAGAGTTTTTGATTATCTCTCTATCTTGGTATTCCTTTCCATAAATTATAATGTTACTGGATTAATGAATACAAGTTGTTTAAGACGATGGGAAATCATAAATCACCCTATTACAGAATGAGCGGTCTTCAGCAGGGTATTAATGTACACATCACCCATTAAAAAAAAAAAAAAAAAAAAATCTGCCCTTTCACTGCAGCATTTTAAGCTGCCGTGAAGCAGGGACAAACAAAAACATCTACCATTTTTTATGTACGTTGAATGCGTCTTTTCTGTTTAATGAGCATAATATAAAAATGTAAAAATACCCAATTACCAAAACATCGCAAAAGCAATTGCACTGACTTGCTGTTTTACTTGCCCCACTCTAAGCATAGTTTAAAAAAATTCCACATTTAGCAAGATGGAAAAATAAAGAAAAACATGCAATTCTGAGAGAAAGTGTGCATCATACCTCTCAACCTCAGAGCAAAAAATCTGGACAAAGCCTAAAATTATGGGGGGACAAATAGGGACAGATTTTAAATATTGCTCTTACAAACTTAGTTGATAGAATAATAGGTTTTGCATTAGCATGAATTTTCTGAAGGATTCAGAGTCTTAAACTGAAGTGTTTGCCATTATTTAATGACTTCAATCCTCAGCTATTTGCCAGAAAAGTACAGATTTTTAGGATAAACACACCAAAAATATGAGTGAAAAATCTGGACATTCTGTGAAAATCTGTACAGTTGAGAGGTATGTAGGTGCACACTCCTGTACGTGTGTGAGAACAATACACAATAAATGAAAGAGAAACAGGGAGAGTGTATACCTCATACTTCTCAAATTCTTTGCTGAATTAGAATCTGAAGAGGCTTTTTATCAACTACTTCTCCGTGATTTACTAGAAAACATTTCTTCAGAGTAAGGAGCAATAACATGAGGCAAATCAGGGACAGTTGGGGAGCGAACTGCAGTATTTTGAATTGTATGCTTTTTACTTCTATTCATTTGATCAAAATGACAGTTGAAGTGTATTCAGTTAAGACATAGCTGTAGTTGCTGGACACATTTAATGTGTGTGTCTACTTCTGCTTCTGTGCAATGTGCGTGTGTGTGTTCTGTGTGGGGTGCGGACATATTAAATCCTTATATAATTTATACTTATGCTGTAGCATATGTAATTGTTGCTGGAATAAACATTTTACTTCCACTTTGAAACAGGCTAAGGAACTGTTTTGCAAGAAAAATATAAAAAATGCATTATGAAACAGTTTAATAGGCCATTATCTAAGCGAAATGGCCTTCAAAGGGTATACAGGCCCTCCACCTGTGGCATCAGGGCTCACAATACCCCTGGGTGGGCATTTCTTCAGTAACAACCATCTTGTTGGCCATTACTGACTGCATATCAGCTACGTTTTATATATGTAGAAACTGAAACTGAGTCTGTAATAACCAAGTCTTATTTTTCTTCTAAAAGTACTGAAATTCTGAATTGGGTTCTACAAAGGTTCTGTCACCTCTAAAAGCAGTCTTCTCTTTTAAAACATACTAAATATACTGTACTTAGTTGAGAGTGGGGGAAAAGGATGATTAAAATAAAATATTTATCCTCCAACTCATTAAGTTGATCAGCATTACCTGAAATATGAAATTCTGCAAGAACCCCAATAGTAAATTGGTGTCCTCCATTTGTGGAGCTTACTACTGAAAGAGTACTTACTGACAAATGACGTTAAAAATGCAAAGTACAGTAATAATGCAGTCTTACTTTTACACAGCTTCATAACTTAAGGTTCTAAGGACTGTAAAAAGCTACCATGTTTACAAGCGCAAAGCATTTATAAGGGCCTAATTTAACTCTACTGCTGAAACCCATTACTGTTGGCATGAGGGGAAGGCATGCCCAAAGGCAGGTAAAGGCTAGGACTGTGGTAATGAAGTTCGGAACTTTGAATGTTGGCAATACGACTGGTATAGGGAGAAAGCTAGCTGATATGATGGACAGAAGGAAGGTTGGTATATTGTGTGTGCAAAAGACCAGATGGAAGGGGAGCAAGGCTAGGTGTACCGGAGGCAGGTTCAAATTGTTTTATCATGGTGTAGATGGGAGCAGAAATGGCGTAGGGGTTATTATGAAGGAACAGTATCCTAAGAGTGTTTTGGAGGTGAAGAGAGTGCCAGATAGAGTGATGTTTATGAAGCTGGAAATTGATGGTGTAATGATGAATGTTGTTAGTGCATATGCTCCACAAGTTGGGTGGGTGATGGATGAGAAAGAAAAATGTTGGAGTGAGTTGGATGAAGTGGTGATGACTGTACCCAAGGGATGAGTGAGTGGTGATTGGGCAGATTTCAATGGGCATGTTGGTGAAGGGAACAGAGGGGATGAGGAAGTGATTGAAAGGTATGGTGTTAAGCAAATGAATGGAGAAGGTCAGATGGTAGTGGATTTTGTGAAAAGGATGGACATGGCTGTGGTGAATACATATTTTAACAAGAGGGAGGAGCATAGGGTGACATACAGGAGTTGAGGGAGATGCACACTGATGGATTATATCTTATGTAGAAGGGTCAGTCTGAAGGAGATTGGAGACTGTAAAGTGGTGGCAGGGGAAAGTGTAGTTAAGGCAGCATAGGATGGTGGTTTGTAGGATGACACCGGTGATCAGGAGGAGGAGTGTGAGGGCAGCACAAGGATCAAATGGTGGAAATTGAAAAAGGGTAACTGTGAGGTGGAGTCCAGGGAAGAGTTAAGATAGGCACTGGGTGGCAGTGAAGAGTTACCGAATAGCTGGGTAACTACAGCAGAGCTAGTAAGAGAGACGGCTAGAAAGGTGCTTGGTGTGACATCTGGAAAGAGGAAGGAGGACAAGGAGACCTGGTGGTTGAATGAGGAAGTACAGGAGAGTAAACAGAGAAAGAGGTTGGCAAAGAAGAAATGGGATTGTCAGAGAGATGAAGTGGACAGGAGTATAAGGAGATGAGGTGCATGGCAAAAAGAGAGGTGGCGAAAGCTAAGGATAAGGCATACGAAGAGTTGTATGAAAGGGTGGACACTAAGGAGGGAGAAAAGGACCTGTACCAATTGGCTAGACAGAGGGACCGAGCTAGTAAAGATGTGCAGCAGGTAAGGGTGATAAAGGATAATGAGGTAAATATACTCACAAGTGAAGAGTGTGTTGAGCTAATGGAAAGAGTTCTTTGAGGGGCTGACGAATGAAAAGAATGAGAGGGAGAGAAGGTTGGATGATGTGCGGATAGTGAATCATGAAGTGCAGTGGATTAGCAAGGAGGAAGTAAGGATAGCTATGAAGAGGATTAAGAATGGAAAGGCTGTTGGTCCAGATGACATACCTTTTTTAAGCATGGAGGTGTTTATGTGAAATGGCAGTGGAGTTTTTAACTAAACTGTTTAATGAAATCTTGGAAAGTGAGAAGATGCCTGAGGAATGGAGAAAAAGTGTTTTGGTACCGATTTTTAAGAATAAGGGTGATGTGCAGAGCTGTAGTAACTACAGAGGGATTAAACTGATCATCAGTCACAGCATGAAGTTATGGGAAAGAGCAGTGGAAGCTAGGTTAAGAAGGGAGGTGATGACTAGTGATCAGCAGTACGGTTTCATGCCATTGAAGAGCACTACAGATGCGATGTTTGCTCTGAGAGTGTTGATGGAGAAGTACAGAGAAGGTCAGAAGGAGTTGCATTGTGTCTTTGTGGACTTAGAGAAAGCATATGACAGGGTGCCTAAAGAGGAGTTGTGGTATTGTATGAGGAAGTCCGGAGTGTCAGAAAAGTATGTAAGAGGGTAGTGTGACAGCGGTGAGGTCTGCGGTGGGAGTGACGGATGCATTTAAGGTGGAGGTGGGATTACATCAAGGATCAGCCCTGAGCCCTTTCTTATTTGCAATGGTGATGGACAGGTTGACAGACGAGATCAGATAGGAGTCCCCGTGGACTGACTGTTTGCAGATTGATCTGTAGTGAGAGTAGGGAACAGGTGGAGACGACCCTGGAGAGGTGGAGATATGCTCTAGAAAGAAGAGGAATGAAAGTCAGCAGAACTAAGACAGAATGTATGTGTGTTAATGAGAGGGAGAATAGAGGAATGGTGAGGATGCAGGGAGTAGAGGTGCTGAAGGTAAATGAGTTTAAATACTTGGGATCAATAGTTCAGTTTAATGGTGAGTGTGGAAGAGAGGTGAAGAAGAGAGTACAGGCAGGATGGATTGGGTGGAGAAGAGTGTCAGGAGTGATTTGTGACAGACGAGTGCCAATAAGAGTGAAAGGGAAGGTCTACAAGAGGGTAGTGAGACCAGCTATGTTATATGGGTTGGAGACATTGGCTTTGGCAAAAAGGCAGGAGTCAGAGCTGGATGTGGCAGAGTTAAAGATGTTAAGATTTGCACTGGGTGTGACGAGGGTGGACAGGATTAGGAATAAGTATATTAGAGGGTCAGTCAGCACAGGTTGGAAGGTTTGGAAACAAAGCCAGAGAGGCAAGATTACGTTGGTTTGGACATGTGCTGAGGAGGGATGCAGAGTATATTGGGGAAAAAGACGCTAAGGATGAATCTGCCAGGTAACAGGAAAAGAAGGCCTAAGATAAGGTTTATGGATGTGGTGAGAGAGAACATGCAGGTGGTTGGTGTGACAGAGCAAGATGCAGAGGACAGGAAGAAATGGAAACAGATGATCTGCTGTGGCGACCCCTAATGGGAGTAGCTGAAAGTAGTAGTAGTAGTAGTTCTGAAATTTCCAAGATCATAGAAGAAATGGATGGACTAAATAATGGCAGAACAGGGAAAAAAAAGAACGATTTGTTTGCGCAAGGGAAAGCCTGCTTTATGTATCGTGACTTTTTTTTTATATGTACTTCAGTTATGTGACTGCAGTATTTATTTACTGGTTAAAGTTTACCTAAGTGTAATCAATTAAATCTTATAAGCAAATATCTTAAGGGTGGTTCAGTTTCTCTTTTTTGCAGCACTACCCCCACTGCACGTGACCAATAATATGCTCAGGGACTGGCATACAATGGGGATCAGTGAGAGCATGTCACACCTTCATAATTCATGTAAACCCTCAGGATAGCTCCTCCCCCTTGAAGCCAGTGCTCCTGGGGGGCTCCAGTCTCCGAGGGGAGTCATTTCACGGCAATGTGTGCCCTAGAAATTCACTTCTATATCTTCCTCTCTAAGCAAAGGATAGCTGTCTAAGCTGCATCTCCCTGTCCCTCCCCACCTAAACTGCAAGCTCCAATAGACACCCAAGCAGCTACTGAATCAGGCTGCCTGGGTCATTTTTATGGCTCATCTCCCTACACCAACCGAAGCTTGCTATAACCAGAGCATTAATCTGAGCATTATGCATCACTGTCCTTTTGCAATATGATACAGAATAACTCCCACTTGACAACCACATCATTGTAGAAAAGTTCATTATTCTTAAAGTTCAAGAAAAGTCTTACAGTGGCGTAAATAATTTACAACAAAATACTACTGAACTAATAATTCATATGCTACATACCAGCTGTGTTATATTTGTTACCTGCAACTGAAATTGCTGTTACTTGTTTTCTATAAAGTAGCTGGCAGTCTGAATGCTAACACTGACTGGGGAGTTCTAAGCAATACTGCATAATATTTTCTCAAGTTTTAAAGATTACCCCCTAATTCCTTTACCTGTGTTTCATTGCACACACATCTTGTACTATCCGCTTGACTGAAATTATGAACATCTTTTGTCTGCTCCACATAAGGTTTCTGAAGTAATGGTCTGGTTCTAATATGTACTACACTTGAGAACTCCAAGAAAAAAAAAATCTGTAAGAGTTGTGTTACGGCTCTGCTGTTAGCAAATTATGTAAAACCTGAACAAATTATGACAATCTGGGCACTTCATAGTTAGCTAAACAATAAGAGGGTATCAGTTTTTACTCTAACCACACATTTGGAAATTCAAGATGTTAACTTCAGTACAGAGCCATCTGCAAGGTAAGTGGTGAAATGGTTCAAATATTCCCTAACAGAAGCATACATTTTTAATGGGGACATTATAAAAAAATGTGGTACAAAGTCAAAAATAATGTTGGTAAGTCCTCTAACCATACAGGCATTACATGCCCTGTCATTCATCGACATGAACACAATAAATATTGTTTTTATGAATATCTTCACCATGAACATGGCAAGTAAAGTACAACTTAAGTTATTGCAAAGGTTAAAAACAAATTTGAAGGCATGTTTCAGGTCTGAGGATAACCACATTAAAAGAAGAGAGCCTTAGGAAGAGGTATGGAACCAACTACACTACAATCTGCCAAAGATTTACTAACTAGTAAAGGAATGTAACTTGAGTAAAAACAACTGTTAAATATTTGCATAAAAATGTGGCTAGCAGATCACTCAATTAATGTGGGATCTAGGAAAAAAGCAGAAGTTAAGATATTTTGCTTGCAGTAACATACAGTACACAAAATGTCTATATATTACAGATTTAGATGAGCTATTAATGGGGATTTAATGGAAAAGTATGGTGATTTTACATAAGGCTACCAAAAAGCATATGCATCTTCAATTCAGAACAGCTGACAAGACTTGGATTTCGGTTTCTCTGCAGATCTTGACTCTGATCTTGGTTCCCATAAAAACACACAAAAACTCTACTACAGCTGCAATTACAAGGCAATGAATTGCTGACTCTATTGGCTCACTGTACGCTCCACTGGTTCAAACTAATGTATTGTGAAAGTATGAAAACTCGTTGCTAAGCAGGACATGGTTGAGTTGTTGTGTGTCCTATTGGCTACTGCTGTTATCTGACATCATGCATTGGCAGGATGACACACGTTTTCCCATGCAATGGCTGTAATCTGTTATAATCAGAACTGTGCTTATAGTAAGTATTGTTACTGTTTTACTGTTTTACTGAAATCAGCTTTGCCTACAAAATCTGCTACATTTTTAGCTAAGCTCTTATCAAGACGCTAAGACTCCATATGTCAGCCTGTGAATAAAACTAAACAATGTACTTAGAATTCTTGTTCAGGAGGATTACCTAAATTAATGTTGTATGCAAAGCAGAAAATTACTACTGCTACTAAATTTCAACTGATGAAAATACCACATAGGTGATGGTCCCCCATGGTCTTAAAAAATGACTTTGTAAATTATGTGATGTGACTATTCGTGAAATTAGTACCCACCAGATTTTACCATGCACAACAATGGAAATGTGGTCCAGTAGTACTACTTTGGATTCTATACTATTCCAAAGTCACTGTAACCTAACCAAACAGGTCATGCACACAACATCTATATTTTCAATACCTCAAAGTGCTACTGTACAGGTTTTATAATATTAACTAATTACAAGACATTATAAAAGCATCCATTTTAATTACAATTCTTTGCTACTGTAAAGTTATGCCAGAGTTACATACGGTGATGTTGATGGTGTCATACAGGCCTTGAACTCTCGCAGTACCTCCAAGTATGGCCTGTGCGACTGAAATGCCACAGTCTGAGTGAATATCTGGACCATCTCTTCGGAAAGTTGGGCTTCTCTGAACCTAGAATACAAAAAAAAAAACAATTAATACTTAGGCACATGACAGGCAAGAACACATCACTGCAACACAAGTTAACATATTCCAGTGGCCAACCTAAAGTGAGTCCCTTGTTGCTCAAGTGGTTCTACCCCCAACACCTCAACCTAATTGATAAATCCACCAGCTTCAAAGCAATTAAAACTGAATAAACATGTTTAAATGCACAAGCAGCTATGAAACTGCACAAAAAAACCCCAAACTCAATGGCTTTAAGCAGACAGATGGCATACAGCAGTACTATACTCAACAGCTCAAGAGCAATCTCCAATAGGAGATAAAGATGCACTTAATTTTCTATACAGCCCTGAACACTTTTTTTTATATGACCAGAGCCCAAATAGAAGCTATCAAACATCACAGGCTATCAAATCTAGATAAAGCTCTGACCAGAAATGCAGCCTTAATCTGCAAAGTCAAGAAGTAAGGCAATAAACTATCTAGAACAAAAAGAATGGTCTTTACTTAAGAGTCCAAGGCAGAATTTTCTGTTTTCCTCAAATCTCTATGATGCCTTTCATTGGAGGGGGCTGGATCCAACAGGTTAGTGACTAAAAAAGAACATGCATTTTTATGGTGAAAGTGCAACTGTATGCACAACACTTGAAACGCAGATACAGTTTTAGTCTCTTAAAAGTTTTGTTTAACTTCCACAGAAAGCAGTTGCATACTAAGTGCTTTTCTCGTTTTAAAAATGTTACACATTTTACATGCTGCAAGATTTTGAATGGTAAGAAAAAATAATGAGATTGCTTTAACAGCAGCAATTCTCTATTTCATTTGTTTTAACATAGTATCACTTTTATAAAATATATCCTCCAAGGACACATACGATCCAAAGATTAAATGCATGACTTTGAATGAAAAGTACAGTTTTGTACCTACCATAAATGTAGATGTCCGATAGACATGCAACTGCAGTCATAACATGTGGGTTGTCCTGCCTCAGGCAGCCCTCGGTCGGCCGGATTCCAAAGTCTGGGTCCGACGTCGGCTGATGTCGCATTTCTCTCCGACGTCAGAGCGGCTGGAGTATATAAGAATCAGCCGACGCCATTTTCTTCAGTGTTTCTTGCCCCAGATGCCAGGTGCCCTCCAAGGAAGGCTGTAATCAAATTGGAAGACAAAAACAGGATTCCAAACAAATACATGAGCAATAAAACAAATACACCATAACAGATATCCCCAGCTAAGAGTAAGGGGGTTAGGAGTGGACCCTAAGCATAGAGGGGTATGGAGGGAGGGAAAACCCGACTGCAGTTGCATGTCTATCGGACATCTACATTTATGGTAGGTACAAAACTGTACTATGTCCTTCAAGAATGCAACTGCAGTCATAACATGTGGGTAGAATACCATAGCTTAGCTGGGGGAGGAGGTATGCTCTAGGAAATAGATGGTGTTGCAATCAAAGCCTGCTCTGGATCTGGAATATAGAGGGAGATTGTAGTGTTTTGAGAATGTATGCACGGAGCTCCATGTAGCAGCTTCTAGAATG
The DNA here is from genome assembly GCF_019279795.1 of Protopterus annectens. Lineage (NCBI taxonomy): Eukaryota > Metazoa > Chordata > Ceratodontiformes > Protopteridae > Protopterus > Protopterus annectens. The sequence goes on along the minus strand of NC_056746.1, from coordinate 271,110,482 downwards.
TCTTTTGTAGGCACCCCTCTTAAAAATGCTGTAGAGGTGGCTGTAGCTCTGGTGGAATGTGGTCTGACATAGGCTGGAACAGTCTTTCTGTGAAAGGAATAACAGAATCTGATGCAATGTCCAATCCATTTAGAAATAGTCTGTTTTGAAACTGCTTTTCCTTGGACTGCAGGGGCGTAAGCTACGAAAAGCTGTTCAGACTTCCTACTGGCCTTGGTTCTGTCCAGGTAGTATCGAAGTTGTCTATGAATGTCCAAGGTATGCAAAAGTCTTTCCCCCTTATTCTCAGGATTGGGGAAGAAAGCAGGCAGATGAATGGCTTGATTTAGAGAAACCCTAGAAACCACCTTTGGCATAAAGGTAGGGTTGGTCCTTAATGAAACCCTGTCTCTGTGGAAAATAATAAAGGGTGGTATTGCCATTAGGGCCTGTAGCTCCGAAACCCTTCTTGCTGAGGTAATTGCCAACAGGAAGGCTGTTTTCCATGAGAGAAATTGCAAGTCAACTGAAGCTGCTGGCTCAAAAGGAGCTAGAGTCAGTTTTTCTAAGACAAAATTGAGGTCCCAGGCTGGCACTGGGGCCTTTCTTGGTGGCTTAATGTTCTTGATTCCCCTGAGGAATTGTCTTAGTAAGGGGTGAGAAAAAACAGGAGGATCAGTGTTGTATCTAGCTGAAATAGCAGATGCATCTATCTTTACTGAAGAATATGAGAGGCCACTCTGTAACATATCTGCCAAATATTCCAAGATAAGTGGGATGTTCAATAATGATGCATCATGTCCTTTGCTGGTATTCCAATTGCTGAATCTTTTCCACTTTGCTAAGTAGACCTTTCTGGTGGACGGTCTTCGAGTCTCTGTTAGTATCCGCTGAACTTCCTTGGAGAGAGATAAACTGAAGTTATTTATGGGATCTCCCAGGCTGTTAGCTGCAGAGTCTGAAGGTTTGGATGCAGTGTTTCAAAATTGTGTTGAGTCAAAAGTAGAGGCCACTGAGGAAGGGCCCACCTCCTGGTGTGACATATGCTCCGTAGCAGTGGGTACCAGTGTTGTCTTGGCCAATCCGGAGCTATTATGATTCCCTGGGCTTCTCTGCTTTGATCTTTAGTAATACTGAGGTCATCAGTGGCAGAGGTGGGAATGCATAGATTGCTAGGGAGTTCCAGTTGAATGAAAGAGCATCTATTTTCCAAGCCTTTGGATGGTATGTCCTTGTGCAAAATTTTGGTAGGAGATGATTGAGGTGAGAGGCAAATAGGTCCACTTCTGGCTTGCCCCATGTCGAAGTGAGTTGTCTGAAAGCCTTCGGATGTAACCTCCAATCGTGTGGATCTGTGAAATTCCTGCTTAGGCTGTCTGCCAACACATTGTCTTTTCCTGGAACAAACTGTGATTGTAACTGGATGTTTAGACTCAGTGATTTCTCCCAAAGCTGCATTGTCAGTCTGCAAAGGGGGTAAGAGTGGGTGCCCCCCTGCTTGTTTATGTACCACATCACAGTGGTGTTGTCTGTCCGTATCAGTAAGTGACCTTGCTGGAGTTGGTTTTGAAAAGCCTCGATAGCATGCATTACTGCCAGCATTTCCTTTTGGTTTATATGGAGATGTGTTTCCTTTGGAGACCATTGTCCTTGTATACACCTGCCTTCCATGTGCGCCCCCCATCCGAGGTCTGAGGCGTCTGTAGTCATGGTCTGTGTTATCTGTGGTTTTTTGAATGACATACCTGTGTTTTCCTTTCTCACCGAGGCCCACCATAGGAATTCTTTTTGTAGGCATGGAATGAGTGGTATGATTGTCTCCAAGTTGTTGCTGTGCTGAGACCAAACGCTTTTTAGGTACCATTGAAGCTTTCTCATGTGTAGTTTTGCTAATGGAACCAGTAGAATGCAGGATGCCATGTAACCCAGGGCCTGTAGGAATCTCCTTGCAGTCATCTGGGTGAGTTTTGCTAAACCTTTGAAGTATCGAGTTAACTTCTCTTGCTTGTCTTCTGTCAGGTAAGCCATCTGAGAGGCTGTGTCTAGTTTGGCTCCTAAGAAGATTATTTGCTGGGATGGCTGCAGTCTTGACTTTTGGAAGTTGACTGTGTATCCCAGGGCTTGAAGTAATCGTATGACATATTCCAGATTTTTTGTCAACATCAATTTGTCGTCCGCTTGTATGAGGCAGTCGTCCAGGTACGGGTAAATTTGTATACCCTGGAGCCTGCAATGAGCAATTACTGAAGCCAGGCATTTTGTAAACACTCTGGGCGCAGTAGATAAGCCAAATGGCAATGCTGAGAATTGATAATGCTCTGGCCCTGCAAGAAATCTGAGGTATCTTCTGCAGCTGTGTCTGATAGGGACATGCAGGTATGCCTCCTTGAGGTCCAGAGTAATCAGCCACGACTCCTTGCCCAGCATGAGAAGGAGTTGTAGAGTCAGCATTTTGAACTTTGGTACTATGAGAAAGGTGTTTAATGCGGACAAGTCCAGTATTGGTCTCCATTGAGTTTCTTTTCTTGGAACAAGGAACAGTCTTGAGTAAAACCCCTGTTCTTGTTCTTGTTGTGGAACTCTTTCTATTGCTTTCATTCGAGTTAGCAGAGTGATTTGCTTGATAGCCTCTGCTCTTTGATGTTGTGGTAGATTTGGCATGCCTTGTTTTCTTGGTAAGGTATGAAAATGAAACCTGTACCCTCGGTCTATAATGTCCAAAATCCATTTGTCCTTTGTCAGTCTGTGCCAGTTTTCTGCAAACAAAGATAATTTCCCGCCCAAGGGAGCTTCTAGTTGTTCCCTGGTAGGCGGTAGTAGAGGAAAGTCATTGAGATTGTGGTTGTTGGGCAGGAGAAACCCCTACGTCACCTCTTTAGTTTCCTGGCTGCCATTGACGTCCCCTGTAAGGGCCTCTGTATTGGCCTCTTCCTCGGCCACGTCTGTTCTTACCCCTTTGAAACTTTTCTGGATTAGGAAAGGACCAGTTTTTGAAGGCCAATTCCTACTGAATCTGGGGGGTTGAACCTGGAGGAAATCCTTTACAGTTTGAACTGATTTTGCTTTTTCTTCGATGGTCTTTAACACATCCTTAGCATTTGCACCAAAAAGCTTGTTCTTTTCCAAAGGTGCATCCAGAAGTTTTGCTTTTACATGATCTGGTAGAGGTTGATCTTTTAACCAAGCATGTCTACGCATCACTGCCCCTGTCATAGCTGCCCTACATGAAGCTTCCAGTGCATCATATCCACATTGCAGGAAGTGATTGCTTACTTGCTGAGTGTTATGTACAGCTTCCTGCAAAGTCTTCCTGTCTAAAGGATCAGGAGAAGCTAATGTTTTTTGTAAATCTTCTAAGAGATAATCCTGATATTGGAACATATGAAAAAGGCCATTTAAAGCTCTCATAGATAAGGTAGCGGATGTGTAAACCTTTTTACCCCATCTCTCTAATGACCTTGCTTCCCTATTGGACGGCAAAGGATTTTTTGAGGTGGAGGCTGAAACTCCTTTAGGCCCCTGTGAAATAGTTTCCAAATCAACAGTGTGGGCCCTGAATAAATGGGAATGAGTTTCTGGGACCCTGTAATACCGGTCTGGCTTGGCTGGAGCAGGAGGGAGAGAATCAGGGGTAGCACTAGAATCAGAATACAAATCATCCAGAACATCAAGTACAGGAGGAATAGCTAAGGGCCTGTGCTGAGGCTTCTTAAGGAAAGTCCTAAGGCGTTTCCTGGAATCAGAATATTCCTGGCCCTGCCACTTGAAATGTTCCCTCATGGTGTGCAGAACTTCCCCAAAAGAAATATCCTCAGGAGGGGAGGCCGAAGGTATGGAATCTTCGGCATCCGAGTCCTCATAGGTCTGGAAGAGCTCTTCCTGGCTATCAGAGTGGACAGAGCCCTCAGAGTCTTCATCTGAAGGAGTAGGGTCAGAGGGTTCAACCCGGGGCCTTTTATCAGGAGGAGGCTGGGATGCTCTCTCAGGATGGGCCTGTGAACCTCTAATCATGGAAATTAAATCAGCAGCCATGGACATAATTTGTGTCTCCGGAGTCGGCTGAGGTAAGGATTTAGAAGTAATATGCTTTGTTTTGCTGGCTGCCTTAGCCCTAGTGTAGGCCTTAATAGACATGGCCATAGGAGGCCTGGCAGCTCCACGTGCAGGAGTGACCTTGTCTACAGCAATGATCTTGGGCATTTCCTCGGTTTCGGTATCCGGAGGAAAATCTATAACTGGCGTAGGAGGAATGTCTGGAATCGGAGTCGTCGGTAATGCGGTGTCTTCGGTTCGGAGCGGTGGAGAGACCGTCTCAGAGGGAACCGGAGCACTCGCGCTAGGTTTTGGCGTAGAGTCGGTGGTAGACGCGGGCCGAGGAGGTCGGTCCCGGTCTTTTCGCTTTTTGGGAGTTTGCGATGTCGGAAGATCCGACGGCATGGTGTAAGCAAATTTATCGCCGAAAAAATCTTCAGCGAACTCCGCCCGGCGCCTGAGAGTGCGCTTGTTGAAGCGAGCACAGGCTACACAGGCCGAGATGTCGTGGTCTGGGCCCAGGCAAGGGAGGCAGTAAGAGTGGAAATCCTTATGAGGTATTTGTTTACCACAAAAAAGACAATTGTTAACTTTTTCAGTAATTTCTGACATCGGCTGAGGCAAGAAAAGGTCCCCAACGGGGTACTTAGCTTTTTTGATGACTTCGGTATCGTAGAATACAGGAGCTGACCGACCGGCACTTGCGAACTGCTTCTGCTTCAGGCACCGCGTGGCAAGAAAGACTGAAGAAAATGGCATCGGCTGATTCTTATATACTCCAGCCGCTCTGACGTCGGAGAGAAATGCGACATCAGCCGACGTCGGACCCAGACTTTGGAATCCGGCCGACCGAGGGCTGCCTGAGGCAGGACAACCCACATGTTATGACTGCAGTTGCATTCTTGAAGGACATCAATCCAGCAATGCAGGTTGACATGACAGACTGCAGATAACCACTGACATTCATGTTGTTTGGCCACAAAAATTACAGATGAATCAGCTCTAACGTGCTTAAACACACATGCACTCCTCTCAAAAGTCAACTGGGGGGGGGGGGGTGACTGGACTGGATAAGCAATTCAAGAGAAAGCATGGAGGGCTTTATATATAGTTCCCAAACATGCAAGAACATCTAAAAGATTTAGTATTTTTGCTTGGAAGTGTTTGCATATGTAATTTTATACCCAAAGCAGACTAAACTTTTTTCCTCAGGTAGACTGCAGGTGTTGGAGGTGTGATGGGAAAATTTTTTGGGAGTGTAATGAGTGGGCAGACTTTAAAAATTCACAGCAGACTACTCTGTCATCAATATTGTGTGAGCAAACTGGTGTAACAAAAAGAAATGATTTTTTGAAATAGGTTCATAGGTTCATACTAGGCTATCTGCCCAAGGGCATTTATAAGCCTAGCCAGAGTTTTGTGGCTTTCGCCACCCCTTTAGTTTGGAGGATACTATGCCCATTATTTTGCTGTGCCTCTGTCAAGCAGTGACACTGAGATAAATCCCTGGGGTATATCTGCGATCTCCCATCCATTGGTCAAGATTTCTCTTGAACAAAGCCAGCGAGGTGCTCTGCCTCACATGTACCGGGATTTTGTTCCACAGCAGTCTCTGGGTGATGAATCTGTCCCTCCAGCACGTCCTATTAATAACTGTGTCAAGGTTTAAGTCTCCCGCCCTTGTAGTTCTGAGGGATCTAGATTTTTTGAGGTGAAGCATGTTCATCAATTCTGGGTTGGACGTGGCCTTGTATGTCAGGCACAGATCACCTCTGAGCAGACGGTAAGCGACTGAGTAGAGCTGAAGTTCCTTCAGTCGGGCAGCATAGGACATTTTTGAGACCCTTTATCCTTTTGGTGAGGAACATTTGGGGCCTTTCCAGTTGCTGCAGGTGTCGTGTCAGATACATTCCGAATGGGGCATTGTACTCAATCATTGGCCTGATGAGTGATGAGTACAGGGGGACGATGACTTCCCTTGATCTAGATGTGAATCCCTTCATGATCAGGTGGGCAATGTAGAAGGTCTTTCTAACTACTTTGGCAACGTGAGTATCAAATGAAAGGTTACTGTCAACCTGGGTACCCAGATCCCTGATAACCTCTTCTGTGCTTAGTGGGTTGCCGCCTATATGGTAGCTAGGGGTAACCTTGTTTTTCCCGAAGGGTATGACTATGCATTTTTTGGCGTTTAACTTTAGGCCATGGTTCTGGCTCCAGTTTTCCGTTTCTATAAGACCCTTCTGAAGGATATCTGTGTCAGATGTGTTCTCAACTATGGCCAGTTTGCAGTCATCTGCAAATTTTGTCAGCCATAATCCTCCTGTGTTTGCTTGTACTTCTGAAAAGTAGATGCCGAACAGGAGAGGGCCCAGGACTGAGCTCTGTGGGACACCACTTGTGACAGGCTTTGAGTCTGACATGGCGCCAGCAACTCTGACCCTGTGGGTTCTGTCACTTAGCCAATTTGCAACCCATCTTGTGACGTATGGGTTTACATTTAAGCTGATGAGTTTTTCAATGATACCTGAGTGGGGTATTGTGTCGAAAGCCTTTGCCAGGTCGAGGTAGGCTGTGTGGACTGCCTTTCCATCATCAATGGCCTTGGTGACTGTTTCGAAAAAGTCCACCAGGTTTAGAAGGCATGATACAGAATTGGAGTTGCATAGAAATAGTAAGGCCTAGCAGAGTTTAATTCTGGTGGCTGCCAAAAAATAAAAATGGAAATCAAAGTCTAAACCAACCATACCAGACATAATGAATGCAGTAACCGCGATAGAAGACCTGGAAGTTGGATCTTTAAAAAAGGGTAGGAGCAAAATTACATAAAAAAGGGAACTGTGGGAACAATATATAATAGTGCTTTGGAGGAGGAATCAGGTTTAAGGGAATGCAGGAATTGAATGAGCTATCTGATGTCTGAATGACAATTACTGCATAGAACATGTGACATATATTTGCAACTGAAAATGTCAATATGGTTTTTCATTTATACAAATTTATGACTGCCCATTGTCATAAGCAATAATACAATAAAGATGCTGGTTTGAAAACAAGTCAATTAGAGGCTTGCAGGGGGTTATCTTCCTTTGTGGTATCACAGCCAGCAATATCCAGAAACATTCTAACTGCAAATATGGCATCCCTGAGTACAGCTGTCATGAGCTGTACGACCCTGGGCTTCTACGTCTCCTGATACTTTGTCAGGGCGTGCACCAATGGTTGCACAGTTAATTTCATTGGTAATCTTAAAACGTCAGGATACATCATCAGTTTAGTCAGAGAGAAATTATTCTCAACAACATGGCACCTCAACAGAAATAATGCTGACACTTGTATCATCTCCAACTTAAGTGATACAATGGATTATGGATTAAGTACATTCTTAAAATGTAAACACATTGCAACAATTTACAGTGGCAATGGTTATGCACTTAGCATCATACCTTTCCCCTTAAGAGAAAGTCCTCTTTTTCAAAATTACAAAGTACTGTGGTACACTACTAACATTTGACAGCATGAACTGATCCTGCAAATGCATATAATTAATAAATATGAGCAATATGATTTAAGAAACATTTATAAATATATTACCAGCTGCTACATGTAGTTAGGTTAAGTATTTAAAGCTTACAGTCACTAGAAAAAACTGAGTCAACAGGAAGAGTTGCACTCGATTGTGCTGGCTGGACTGCATTCAGTCTGTATTGCAGATAGTTGTACACCAACTTCCACCCTTGTCTCTGATGTTTGGTTGAGGCAGATCTTTTTGTTAGCACAGACACAGCTTTACTGCACATAGATCTTATTCTCAGCTCAAACTTGTTCAATTGGTCCTCAAACACTGAATTCATGAGGGTATAACTCGATAGGTTTTCTATTCCATCCAAATATAGTACCACCTCATTTGACTAATGTAGGATCACAAAACAGGATTTTTCTGTACTACATCTGTTGTGTTCCACTTTTTCCTCATCTTCCAATTTTAAGTGGACTGCTTGGCTTGGTTGAAGGGTAGGAAGTAGATGTGCAGAATGACACCAGTTATAAAAATGTATATAAAGTTTTGGCCTATTTTGCTTGACTACACTGTACGGAATAACTTTAAGCTCATGTTTTGCATCTAACATTGTCATCTCTGTTTGAATTTATCTTCCAATCATTAGCTACAAAGGACATACTTTGATGGCACTGTGTGGAGTAGCTCAATGTGCCATGAAAGATCTATGAGTTTTAGTACCTTTTTGTGATTTTTGTCTCTCCGCACATCACCATTTGATTGTGGATCATAGGATCAAAGGAGGTTACTAGGCTAAGGACCTAGGGTCCTTACAAGCCTAGCAAGTTTTACCCTTATTTCCACGATCAGCACATATTGTCACTGTCCCAGAGGGACACGGGTGGAACCCCTGGGGTGAATTTATGGTTACTTATCCAATCTTCCAGACTGTGTTTGAAGAGGGTCAATGAGGATCTCTGACTGACATGAAGTGGGAGTCTGTTCCAAAAGTGTGGTAATCTCTTGGAGACAAATCTGTCCCTCCAGCAGGTTCTATTAATGTCACATAGCAGGTTAAGGCCTTTACAGCGAGTAACCAGTGTACCATTTGACTTGCAGATATGCAGCATTTCCAAAAAAGCAGGGTCAAAGACTGCCTTATATGCAAGACATAGATTGCCTCTGAGTAGTCTGCATGAAACAGAATAACATGACAATGATTTCAAATGATCCTCATAGGACAGATGCTGAAGACCTTATATTTTCCTTGTGAGGAACCTTTGTGGTCTCTCCACCTGCTGCAGGTGCCTGGAAAGGTACATACCAAAAAGGGCATTGTACTCAATTATTGGCCTGATGAGGGAAGAGTACAGGGAGGTTATAACTTTTTTTTTTTTTTTTTGGAGGCAATGCCCTTACTTTTGAGACAAACAATATATAATGCCCTTCTTACCACTATGGAGACATGGTGATGAAAGGTAAGGTTGCTGTCAACCTGTGTGCCCAGGTCTCTCACCACTGAGTGCATACTTAGGGTGATATTATTGATGTGGTAGTTAGCAGGAACTTCACTCTTACCGAAAGGGATGATAATACTTTTTTTGCACTGAATGTAAGGCCAAGACTGTGGCAACAATCATCTGAGTAAGACCCTCTTGTAGGATGTTGACATTCTTTGGAGATTCTATGACCGCTTCCAGTTTTGGATAGTGAAGACTTGACACAGCATGTCAGAAACTCACTTGACAAACTGTATACCATTGTCTAAAACTAGTTCATCAAGCAGACCATACCTTGAGAACATTGTTTGAATCTGGCTATTATCTGTTGGCTAGCCATAGTCAGTAAATGGATTACTCCTATATTGTGACAGCAACAGTTAAACTATGAGGTAGCTTTTGCCTTCACACTCACATAAGTAAAGACTTACATTTTGCCATGGATCTTGAGGTAAAGATATTGGCCCAAATGTCTCATCACTGCAATGGTTTATACACAATGCAGAACTGACACTTGGAGACCAGGTTTATGACACCTTGGCTGACATTTGGCCGCCACACTGATATTTTGTCTCCTTCTTGGCATAAGATCTTGATTACCTTTGTGTATGTGACATAGCACTTCTGCTTACTGTGATGAAGGTATTGTGATTCTACACTGATCTAACAACAGTCTTTCACTGATAAATACATTCTGCCATGCATTTTACACGTTGGATAATGGTTTGCAATTTTTTGCCACTGCGATTAACTTGACGAAGTTCGCCTACTTATGCTCTGCATACAAGGGGATACCATCGCATTCTGGATTGCTGGATAACATATCTGTAACAACTAGCTGTTCCACAAGCACATGGACTGCTCTAGCACTGACCCACCCAAGTCTCACTAACAGTACTTTTACCTTGGTGGAAACTGGTGGAGATCATGAAAAATTAGTCACTGAAACTAACAGTCCACAGAACACAGGATAATAGGTCTTGTGACTATTTCTGCTCTGCTAGTATTCACCCTCAAACCAAATCTCTAATCTCGAAGGACAGCCCATCAAAGCCAAGGGTGAATTTATGAATACTCATCCAATTGTCCACTTCCCATATGAAGGAAGACCATGCATAATTTGCAATGGGAGTCTATTCTAGATGCGATAAAGGCGCTATGTAATGGATCTCTCTCTCTACACCTTATTTTATCTACTGGTAAAGACTAACATCCCTCATTCCATAATTTATGGAAGCATTCAATTTATGGAGATACAAAATATCCTGGACTACTTGTTCTCTAATGGCTCAGAAGCCAGGGCATAGATCTCCCCTTCACAAGTCTACAAGACACTGAATAAAGGGAAGTGATACTAATATTTTCTGGTTGTATAGAAGTGTAAGCCGGTGATGATCTTAGTTAGGAACCTCTAAGATCTTTCTAGGGGACACTGTACTCAATAATTGGCCTAATCAATGCTTAACATAATGGGATAATGACATCTTGGGATCTACAATACATACCCTTGGCGATCAGCTGCTCCATGTACAAAGACTGTCTACTGCCATCATGCAATGATCAAAAGAGTTGAATTATCAATCCAGGTACCAAGGTCTCTAACAATAGTTTCATTTTGGAGTGGGGTAATATCTATGTCATATGCTGGGAGGGGAGGGATGGCTTACCATATCCAACTATGTTATACTTTTTAAATTTTAATTTAAGTCAGCTGTTCGCAGATCTACTTCATAAAATTGCAAGCTCACAAAACCAAATTTCAAATTAGCGAGACAACAACATCGAACACTCAAAATAACAAAATACCATAATGTCAAATCTTGTAAGCACAAACCCGTACTGCTCATGCTAAATGCCAGTAGGTGGTGTTTTATGGAGATAGTGGACCCGTAATAAAAACAGCTGCTCCATTTAAACAGTTCAGATAAGATAAAAACGTAAAGTTTCGTTCAGAATAGATATCGCGGTACATTAAGGATTGGAAAAGTTACCCTTTCCTCCATTGTAGTGAGACAACAGAGTTGGTATATATTATTTGCAGGGGGTGTGGGGAGGTGTAGACCCCCACATGTGGGGTACCCTGGGCTTGATCACCTGCAAAAACACTGACAAATTTACATTTCTGTCTAATGTGAAGTACTTAAATGGAGCAGCTGTTTTTGTTAGTGCTCTGTTATCTCCATAGAACACCTTCTACTGGTGTTTCGCATGCACAGTATGGTTTCATTTTTACAAGGTCAAACATTATGGTATTTCTTTGTTATGCATGTTCGATTTTGTCATCTCGCTAAGTTGACATTTGATTATGTGAGCTTGCGATTTTATAAAGCAGATCCTGTTAGCACATCAGATGTTTATAAGGTCTTGGTGTAGGTCTTGGGTGTCAGGAGACTTGAAAACAACTCAATTTATGGTCATCAGCAAACTTGTTCAGTCAGAGGTCTGTCTGTGGGTCTGAAGGTTGGAAAAGTACATGTAAAACAAAAGGGGTCTTAGCACAGAGTCCTGCAGAAAGTACAGTTGTGTATACTTACCATAAATGTACATGTTTGAGTGTATTCACTGTTGCAGTCATCGCACTTGGGTTATCTGCCTGCAGGTAGCCCTCAGTCGGCCCGAATACCAGAGTCTTGGGATTTCTGTGTCGGATGTTGTCACTTCTTCTATGATGTCAGGTCGTCAGGGGTATAAAACATGCAGCCGACGCCATTACATCAGTTTTGCTTGCCCCAGATGTCAGGAGTCCCCAAAATAGGAAGCAATTACATGGTGTGAAACACCTCCAGTAAAAAGTAAACACCATAGCCATTAAGATATGGCCAAAAAGAGTAAAGGTAGAAAGCACAGAGAAGTCAGGGGGCTGGAGGGAGGGTAACCAGGAATGCAACAGTGAATACACTCGAACATCTACATTTATGGAAAGTGACACAACTGTACTATGTTCTTCGTGTTTCACTGTTGCAGTCATCACACTTGGGTTGATTCCCAAAGCTGAGGAAGGGTGGAGGCAGTCAAGAAGTATTAGGGCTGGCTAGTAGGCCTTGTAAGACTGGTGTGGCAAATCCAGCTCTGGATTTAGAGGAGATAGGTAAGTGGTAATGCTTGGTGAAGGTGTGTACAGAACTCCAGGTTGCAGCTTCCAGGATCTCCCTGGTAGGGACTCCCCTGAGAAATGCTGTAGAGGTTGAGGTAGCCCTAGTAGAAGGAGTTTTGATCCACTGTGGGAAAGGTTTTCTGTGGTGTTTGTAGCAGAAATGGATGCAGTGTGCTATCCATTTGAAAATGGTTTGCTTTGAAATGGCCTTACCCTCTGCCCCTGTAGCAAAGCTGACTAGCAGCTGGTCAGTTTTTTTTCTGAAAGGCTTAGTCCTGTCAAGGTAGAACATGAGCTGTCTGTGTACGTCCAAGGAGTGCTGGATCCTTTCCCCTTTATTCTGAGGATAAAAGGACGGATTGGTTTAAAGCCACACTGGATACCACCTTGGGCATAAATGATGGGTTAGTCCTGTCCGCATGGAAAATAATGAAGGGTTCCACAGCCATAAGAGCCTGTAACTCAGCCACTCTTCTTGCTGAAATGATGGCTAGAAGTAAGGTCGTTTTCCAAGAGAGGAATTTTAACTCTGCTGTAGCAGCAGGGTCAAAAGGGGGAAGCGTGAGCTTCTCTAGTACAAAGTTAAGGTCCCAGGCAGGAGTGGGAGTTCTCCTCGGGGGCCTTAAATTGTTAGGTCGACTCAGGAACTGTATGATTAGAGGGTGAGAGAAGAGGGGTGGCCCAGTACTGGAATGAGCTGAGATGGCAGAGGCATGAATCTTAATTGATGAGAAGGATAGGCCTTTGTGGAGTAGCTCTGCTAGGTAATCTAGAATTTGAGGTAAGGTGGGCACAGCTGTGTCCTTTCCTTGAGACTGGCTCCAAGAACAGTATCTTTTCCACTTTTCTGAATAGGATTTTCTAGTACCAGTGAAACCTGGAGTAGAAACCCTGTCCCCTTTGCTCTACTGGAACAGGCTGAATAGCTCTGATACTGAGAAGAGAAAGTACTTGCTTTTAAGCCTCTGCCCACTAGTTTGGATGAAGGTCTGGCAACCCACTTGGGGTTGGCAGTGAGTGGAAGAATCTGTATCCCTGGGATACAGCGTTTAGGACCCACTAGTCCTGGGTAATGTACTTCCAAGATTTTTGCATGCAGGGCAAGTTTTCCTCCGAGGGGTGCAAGTACTTGGGCATGGCTGGGAAGGATGATAGAGAAGTCATTGTGAACTTTTTTCCATAAGGGGGTGGCTTACCACTCCCTGCTTTTGAGGTGGGAGCACTCCATTGTTTAGATCTCTGCATACCCTGAGACTGTAGTCTTTGTGGTCTGTTGCCCCTGGGTTTGGGCTGAGAAGGTCTGGGAGGAACTGGAAAGGACCAGTTTTTAGAAGGCCAATGCCTACTGAATCTAGGTGGCTGTACCTGCAAGAAATCTTTAACAGTTTGCATAGATTTAGCTTCTTCCTCCATCTTTTTAAGAACAACTTCTGCTTTTGTGCCAAACATTCTTGGTTTAATGGAACATCTAGTAATTTTGCTTTGACGTGGTTTGGCAAGATTTGTTCCTTCAGCCAAGCATGCCTTCCCAGTACAAACCCAGTGACAGCAGCCCTGCAAGATGTTTCTAACGCATCACAACCACACTGCAAAGTATGCTTACTAACTTGGTTTGTAGAATGCATTAACGCTTGTAAATCTTTATTTTCTGTACAATCAGAAATCAACACAATTTTTTGTTTAATTAGTTCCATAATATGCTGCTGGTACTTCAACATGCGAAACTGGCAATTTAAAGCCCTGATGGCAAGAGCTGCAGAGGTATATACCTTCTTACTGCATCTGTCTAAAGCCCTAGAATCCACGTCCGAAGGGGTAGGGTTTTTGGCTGTAGTAGCCTTAATACCTTTAGGTCCCTGGGAAATGGTCTCTGGATCTGCAGTGGGATTTTTTTAAAGATAAATTTGTGAGAGTCAGGTACTCTGTAGTACCGGTCAGGCTTTCTAGGAGCAAGTGGTAAAGTATCAGGGGTAAGACTGGATTCCATGAAGACATCATCTACAACATCCAGGACAGGGGGTATAGCTAGAGGCTTCTGCTGAGGCAAGTCTAAAAATTCTCCGAGTCTCTTTTTGGATTGTTGGTAGTCCTGGCATTCCCAGCAGAAATGCTCTCTTAAGGTATGCAAGGTTTCACTGAAAGAATAGTCCTCTGGAGGGGAGGCAGAGGGAATGGAATCCTCTGCATCTGAATCCTCAAAGGTAGATAAGGGTATGTCCTGGTAATCAGAGGGGTCAGAGTCATCAGACTCATGGTCTGTAGAATCAGAAGGAAAATCAATTCTTAGTCTTTTAGAGGGGGAAGGCTGGCTTCCACTAATTAAAGTAATAAGGTCTTCAGCCATTCTAAGCATTTGTTTCTGTGGCATGGGAGATTGAGAATACTCTTTGGTCATTGGTTTCCTTGGCATAGTGCGAACTCTGGGCCTGAGAAACTCGGTAGTTTTGGTCAGAAACGAAGTAGTCAGTTTAATACAAACATCGGAAGGTCTGAATACACCCTACGAAGCCAGTGCCTGCACAGTAGCTCCGGACCCATCCAAGGTAGACACATCCGCAGGTTCCATAGTCAAAGAAGCATCTCGTGGCATACCGGACTCCGAATGGGTCTCAGTAGAGGCCTGAGAATCTGTAGAAGCAGGTATCAGGGGATGCGAAAGCGACTCACTGAGTACCAGTGGACTGGTGACTAGCTTAAAGGAAGCGTCTTCAGCAGTTTTGGACCTATGCGGTCTGTGTCTGTCTTTATCCTTACGTTTTTTTTCAGAAGATCGGTAGTTGGATGGCTTATCAAAGCCATTTCGGAATATGGAGAACGAGAGTGAAAGAATTTAGTGGCAAAGATTGCCCAATGACGAATAGTTCGGGTGTTAAACAAGGCACAAAACCGACAGCGAGGAATGCCGTGGTCTGGGCCTAAACAGGTGATGCAGCAAGAATGAAAATCTCTGTGAGGCATTTTCTTTCCACAGGCAAGACAACTTAACTTTTTCTGACATCGGTTAGAGCAAGAAAAAAGGATCCCCAATGGGGTACTTAGCTTTAGAAGACTTCAGGTTTGAAACTCGAAAAATGAAAATTTCAGGTAGCGGCCGACCGGCACTTGCGAACTTTTTAGGGCTCCCACGCAGCAAGAAAAGCTGGTGTAATGGTTACAGGTTATAAATATGCAGGTTAAATAGTTTAAGGAGCAGCTCTACCAAGACTTGCTTGGTACTGTTTATTAAATAACCTGGCATATCGGGTCAACATGGAGGAAGTATTTTTAGTATTTGACAGCACTGTTAGTATGTGATCTTTGGTGATAGGTGGTATGAAGTCTTCGGTGCTACGTGGGCTGTGGATAGTCATTTCATGGGGACATACAATGTGCCTTGTAACAAGCTATAAACTGATGTTTTTTGTTCATTGTGATTTGGAGTTCAATGAGCTCTGTTTATGGGTCACTGTGGATCTGTCTTGCAGGTGATAAGGTCTCTCAAAAAATATGGAGTAAAACACCACATTTGCCATCTGGTCTGAAAACATGGTTTGTGGCCAGTTTGGAACTGGAAAATGTCAAGGTTTAATAGGTATCTTTCTTTAACAACTCTACTGAAGGACAAAGAAAATATGAAAAGACCTGGTATAAACTTGACCAAGAAGTTACACATGCCTAGGACTTGTCTTAACTCAGGTACACAGTATGGATTTTGTAACTCTGCTACTGTTCTGTCTTTGCTTACATCTGGTGTAATTTCAAACTTGTTCCAAAATTGTGGCGCTCTGTTTTACTGAAGCAGCATTTGCCTTAAACTTAGAATCATGCACATTCTTCTCCAAGCCAAAAAAGGGATGTCATTCATAACAGCAGGACATCTAGCCTTCTGAACAAATCAGCCATTTTACTACGAGGGATTTTAGGTGCCGAGGTTACACAAAATGACAGCTGTTTAAAACAGAGCCTTCCAACTGAGTAATTATGGTTGTCAGCTTTTGTTTTTCTTTATCTAATGGCATTTGTCAGAACCTACTGGAAGCATCACGCATGGAAAACAAACACTTCAGCATTACCACATTTTAGTACCATGTCTTCTTATGTAGGTGAAATGAACCTTTCATGCACAACAGCATTATTGAGCATTTTTAAATAATACATATTCAGATCTTTTTAATTACTATGGCCATAGTGGAACACCACTTAGTTGCTTTGGTTTCACTTTCAGTAACACCAGGGCTTTACATTTGGTTAAGTTCTGCCTCTATTTGGACAGCATAGGAAAGGATCCATTTTCTGTGTGGTCAAAGCAAAGGGAACAGCATTCAGTTTTAGCTACTCATCTACAATTAAACTTGCACTTAATTATGAAGCGTGACTTTTCATGTACTATTTTTTTCTTTTTGGCACAAAATTCACTGACTTTGCTAATTATTGACTCATATGTAACATTCTAGCCTTATGCAAATGAAATAAAGTAACTGCACATGGCCAGTCAAAAGATTTTAAGAAATCAAAACTTCAACAGCTTAAATTTCATTATCAACAAAATTATTTTTTTTTCTTGGCTTTTCAGTTATAGTTGGTAAAAGAATGACTTCCAGGTAAAAAGGCTTTTTAAAAGTAAAATACTTGAGTCAGACCTCGGCAGATTCACTTGAGGTGATGTGGCACAGTTTTCTAACTAAACTGTCTTTTGGCTTTTCCCGGTTAGGGGTCACCACAGCGGAACTCCGGTCTGCTATTGATTGGCAGTAGATTTTTACGTACTGGCTTGCCGGGCCTAATGCACAACCTTCAATGAAGGAATGCCCATTCAAACATATCGCTACACAGAAGACGCTCTGAGAATCGAACGGGCAACGTCTAACTGTGAGGTGACAACGCTACTGCAGCACCACCACCGCAGGCACAGTGAAATGGCATTTTTCATTTTTGCTCATCAAAAGATCTCCATTTTGACACTATCATATAATATATCCACGATGCCCAATTACATTCATTGTTAGTTTTAAAAATGTCAAGCTATACCACTGGTTTACTGAAACAAGTACCCTGAGCAATATGACAATCCAACATAAGCAATGCTAGCACTTCAGGTATCTCATTATGGACTGTAGCTCAAAAATGCAAAGCATGTTGGATATGTACAGTCTTTAAATGGTACTACTTTATAATACTCTTAAGGCAATGGCTGTGTTACACATTCACAATGTTTACAAACATTTCAGCAAGTTAAAATTCACTGACTGCAATACTCGGACATTTCTGAAAGATTGTTCGACTGGTCTGCTGCCCCTTTAGCAAGACTATCAGACTGAAGGTTTCCTCAGAAAGACAGGTCTTAGGGGGTGTTCAGAGAGAGATCTCACTTTCCTCATGTGGCTCAGTGATAATGGTGTCTGATTCCACTGCATCCTCTTCTCTGGACCAAGATGCAGCAGTACACCCTAAATCTAGGATGAGTAGGCTTACCCATAGTGTACGGGCAAGGGCTAAGCATGAAGATAGTGATCACTAGATGGTTGGTTAATACGGTGGCAAACCTCAGAAGTCTGTTGACTAAGAACATCCGCATGAAGCCTGACACTAACCAACCCAAGCTCATTAAGGATGTATTGCTGCAGCCAAGATGAATTACAAAAATACATCAACCAGCTGTCTGATATTAAGTACCTGACTCTGCCCTGTGAGCCCCAACTCAGGAGGACCAAGTAGAACCGCTTAACCTAGACCATCAGAATCTGCTGGATACATGGTGGAAAGGATTCCTTGGTCACAAATGCTACTGCAAAAATCACACTCTGGGAAGGGGGGGACAGGGGCTCAAAGACGCATTCCCAAGATACAGATCAGTAGCAGTTCATCTCCAGCCAATCTATTAGTGAATGGGAATTCCTAATGCCTACTCCCAGAAGTACTCCTTGCTAGGCTCCCAATATTCACTGAAACAGATTAGCTTAAGCCTGATCTCCAAATGCTTCAAATGAGAGGATGGAAAATTAAGTCTGCAAAGCCATCTCAGTGATGGACTTCATTCCAGGAGACTGTGGCAGTCTCCCTTCACGTCTTTCACCTTCTACATAGTAGTCCAGTACTGGCCTATGAGTATATGCAAAGCAGCCTTCTGGCAGCTGGCACAAAGGGTTAAGGTGGTGAGCTGTAGTTCCCGAGATACAGGGTTTGATTCCTTCAGCCCTTATTTGTTACTGAGTCTCCTGTTTTTTTTTTTTTTTTTTTGGCATTAAAAAGAATCTTGAGCAAACTCCGGATGCCATCTAGTCTGGTGGGACTGCTTGGGTGAGTCTTTTGTTGAGCAGTTTTTGAATTTCTAAAACTGCTGGCATCACTGTGACTGGGTAGAACATCTGGATTTCTCAGTTTGTTTGGGTTATTTTCAAAAGGGAATATTGTAACCTCTGGTTATAATCCTCTACACCCAATTGCCTGCTATATTTAGCCAGGCCGGTATGCGCAGGGAAGGTCACCCCCTGACTGCCTCCTGAGGACGGCAATCTGGCCTCCACCATTCAGGAGCACTGACAAAAGTTACCAGAAACGAATCTCTGGAACCTTGATTTTGCTGGCCGCCTCTGCCTCTAGCACGGCGTCTTCCATTTTAACTCCCCCTTCTGTCCCGGGGGGGGGGGTCATCACACAAGTCCTGGAAAAGCCCTTGGGACTTTTTGAACCATAGCCTTCCACTCCTCTGGTTCCTGCAGTAGGGCCATTGAGGAGTGGAAAAGTGTACTCCCACGGCAGAAAGGGTCTTTCCACTCTTCTCACATCTGGTAAGGGTCTCTCTAACTTTAGGCCAAAAAGGGATGTTCCACCAAAGGGAGGACTGATGAAGAGTTAAATGACTCCACAAACTCACACAAGTGCATCCAGGTATGTCTCCTCATGGCTACACCAGAAGCCCCTGCCCTAGTCATCCCTTCAAGTGTGTGTACAATAAGCCTCATGGACAAATTACATACTGACTCAAGGGTTGCTAGCTAGGAAGCTACTTTATCCTGAACCTCCTCGGCTATGGTTCCTGTTAGAGTATCTGACAAGCTCCTTTATCAGATCTCATTGAAGCCTGGTGAAATATGCCATGAAGTTCAATGACCTAAGCACGAAGGTCGATGAAGAGTATAAGTGCTTCCTGAATCTATTCATCGTCCTAGACACTTTATTAGGAGGGCAGATAGTAGGACTTTCATCAGCAAGTTCCTTTTTAGTGGCTGCGGCAATCACCATGGCATCTATTTGTATCCCTTTAGCCCAATGTTGCTGATCTGTGGGAGCTGACAATACGGTCTGGTCTCTTGGGGATTGGTTCGATGGAATCAGCAGTCTTCCAAGCCTGCTGCGCAATCAACTTAGTGGGCGGAGAGACCCAAAAAGTAGATGGTCAGCCACGGAAAGTCTCTAGGTACAGTAACTCCTCTGAGGAAGTCTGTTGGGAAGTCCAGCCACCCCTCAGCTTCTGGATCTTTAAAATGTCATCAAACAAGACATCTTCCAGGGGTGACTGAGGAACATTCCCCTTCATCAAAGTCAGTATCTTATGTGCAAGATTCTTCAGGCGAGTCCAACTGCTTCCTCTTGCACTTTCGCTTCAGGGGTATCTCTTTGGTGAGATGGGCCAGGGAGGGGTCGAAAGAGGACATGACTGCCATGACTGAATCCTAAGGTTTCCGAGTCTGCTGCTGGGGGTAGCTCTGGGCAAGGGGGTAGGGTAGGGATGCTGTTCATACAAGAGAGTATCAACTGTGAGCCCGTAGTGGACAAGGCCCTCTCCATAGCCCAGAAAGCAGCTCCCCTATAGACGAATGGGATCCCGGAATCAAGAGAGACTCCATCAAAACCATGGTCCCATCCTGCACCGAGGTAGCCACCCCTGAGCCCGAAGCCAAAGTCTAACTTGTGTGCCTAAGCCCCGATAAGTATGGATGGCTCTGACATCAGTATCGATCCACACTCCCTGGAACCAACAATGAAGCTCAGACCCCGAGAGGTCTTTGGTTCAAACAGAACCAAAGAGCTCAGGGCAGTCATCAGCACCAGAGAAAAAGATCTTACCAGCACAGACATAGTTGACACGGCGGGCCTGTCAGAACTAGGAATTCCAAAGTTTCGGTTGGAGTCAAAGGAGGAATGAGAACCAGTTTAGACATATGTAAACTTTCACAGCCAGAAATGGTAGGAACCAAAGAGGAAGCTAATCACCTCGCCACCTCGGTGAGGCTCTTGGTGGACCAGATCAGAGAGACTGATGGGGCTGGGGTTTGTCCAAGAATGGGCTTGGAGGTCGGTCTACAAATGAATCTATTGTTGGAGAAAAAGAAGTTATGTTCTTACCATAACGTTCCATCTGTGTTTCTGATCTTCATTCATTCTTGACTGCTGGGTCTCGGTTCCATCCTCGGAACCGACTTGGCCGTTGAAACAAGCTCACGCCAGCCAGAAACTCTCGAGTTAAGGCTACCCATTTATACCTCTCTTCCCTTCCCTACAGATTGAGTTTTGCCTGTAGAAATAAAATTCAAAAGCTTTGTCTGATCAACTTCCCTACCACAAAACCAGGACTAGATCTGAACCTCCTCCAGGAGTCTCTGGAAGGCGAGATGTCAAGAATGAATGAAGATTGACAACACAGATGGAATGTTATGGTAAGAACATAACTTCTTTATCTAATGTTGTCAATCTCCATTCAATCTTGACTGTTGGGACAGAGTCCCTAATTACTTTATGTCCTGGGAGGCCCTATGGAAGGATATTCCTGAGCACCATATAGCTAAAGGATGCTCTTCCCCTGGAGACCGTATCCAATTTGTAATGAGCGACAAAGGTATGTGGGGTAGCCCAAGTGGCCTCTGCACAAATGTCATCCATAGAAGCTCTAGAATGAAAGGCTACTGAAGTGGAAACTGATCTGATAGAACGAGCCTTGACCTTGGTCGACAGATTCATTTTATTTTGGTCGTAAACAAAGGTGACGCACACTCTCAACCATTTTGATAAGGTAACTTTGGAAAATGGTTTGCCCAGTCGAGTGCTTGAAAAGGACAAAAACAATTGCTCCGATTTTCTAAACAATTTTGTTCTATTCAAGTAAAAACGTAATTGTCTGCATACATCCAACAAATGTAAACAATATTCTCCTTGTTTAAGAAGTTTGGGAAGAGAACTGGTAGGTATATGGCTTAACATGAGAGTCTGATACAACCATGGGAAGGAAACAGGGGTTAAGTCCTAAGTGATACTCCCTCTCTGTGAAAAATAATATATGGACATTTCACACACAAAGCCTGTAATTCTGATATTCTCCTGGCTGACATGATGGCCACCAGGAAAAAAAGTCTTCCAAGATAAAAATCTGATATCACAGGTGGCTGCTGGCTCAAAGGGCTGACGGATTAAACTTTGCAAAACTAATGCTAAATTCCAAGGTTCAATGGGTTCCTTAAAGAGTGGTTTCAAATGCACAATGCCTTTCAGGAAGGTTTTGCAAAGGCGATGAGACATTAAAGAAAGGTCATCACAACCATTATAAAAATTTGAAATAGCTGCTTAATGAACTCTAACAGTAGAAGCTGAGGCTCCTGATTGGAAAATAGCTGACAAATATTCTAATACTTTATTAATCAAGGCTGAAAAGGGTCAATTCTTTCTGCAAGAGACCAAAGCACAAATCTGTTCCATTTACTAAGATAAAGTTGTCTGGTGGATGGTTTATGGGAAGCCAGAAGTAACTTCTGTACTGGGGAAGATAGATTATTTTGCCTGCCAATTAATGGAAGTGGAGGCACCAAGCCATCAGCTTGAGACTGCAAAGGTTGGGATGGACCAGCCCCTGCAGATAAGACAACCGGTCTGAGGTTGGGTCCAGAGTCCACGGATGGTGAACCAGGTGATGCCAGAGAAAGGGGAACCAGACTTGGCAGGGCCAATAAGGTGCAACAAGGATCATTTTGCCTCTCAACCGTTGGTCTTTCGTTAAAAACTGGGGGATCAGAGGGAAAGGCGAAAGGTGTAAAAAAAGACGTTATGTACTCACCATAATGTTCCATCTGAGTAGTTGTATTTCATTTGTCTTCAACCTGTGGGAATACGGATCAGTATCGGATCCGAGCCGGCAACTATTACTAGCATCAGCTCTGAGCTCCAGACTCCTCCCCTTACCCATAATACACCTCCACTGCCTTCCATCCCCAGATCGAGTTTGCTAAACTTGTACTGAGAACCCGACCTGACAATATACTTGTGACCTATACTGCAGCCCGTAGGCTCATCATGCACCAAGGTCCGGGGGAAGGAGGGAGGGATGGTTGAAGACAAATGAAGTACAACTACTCAGATGGAACGTTATGGTAAGTACATAACTTCTTTATCTGAAGTAGTTTACTTCATTTGGTCTTCAACCTGTGGGACACAGTCCCCAGCTACTAAACCTCCTAGGAGGCCCTCATGGAAGGATATTCCGGAGCACCACGGAACCAAAGGATGCTCTCCTTCTGGAAGTCGAATCCAAATTGTGATGAGAAATAAATGTATGAGATGAGGACCAAGTAGCTGCACAGCAAATGTCATCCAAAGACACTACACCAGAAAGCCGCAGATGTAGCCCTAGACCTAGTGGAATGAGCTTTTACCTGACCTGGAGGAGACATGCCTCTGTCCTTATAGACCTGCAGGATGCATGAAGAACTCCATCTAGCTATAATGACCTTTGAGATTGTTTCGTTCTATAAACCCTTTTTGGGGAAACCTAACAATTGTTCAGATTTACGAAAACTTTTTGTCCTGTGTAAATAGAATCGTAACTGTCTATGAACATCCAACATGTGTAGTTTGTATTCCATCTTGTTCATAAAATTGGGAAAGAACACAGGCAAATTTATAGTCTGATTGATACTGACTGGTGATGCCACTTAGGAAGAAAGGATGGGTTGATTTGAAAGGAAACTCTGTCTTTATGAAAAATCATGTACAGAAGTTTGATGGACAAGGCCTGTAATTCTGAAACCCTTCTAGCAGAGGTAATAGCCACCAGAAAAGCTGTTTTCCACGATAAAAACTTTAGCTGTGCAGTTGCGGCAGGCTCTAAAGGCGGAGCGACCAGAGCATGGAGAACCATAGTAAGGTCCCACAGGGGAACAGGATCTTTGACCGGGGGGTGTAGCAAAAAGGTGCCTTTGATAAAAGCTTTACACAGTCTGGAAAATGATAAGGATGCAGAATTCTCACCCACATAAAAATTAGAAATGGCAGCCAAATGAACTTTGACAGTAGAAGAACTAGCTCCATGCTGGAAAATATCAGCTAGAAAATCAAGAATAGCGGAAACAGGAGCCGTGAAAGGGTCTAAACACCTCTGAGAGGTCCAAAACGAAAAACATTTCCACTTGCTGCGATAAATCTTTCTGGTCGAAGACTTATGAGCAGCTACCAAAACAGAACTAACTGAAGAGGATAGTCTGGGAGTCCTAGCAATTACAAGAACTGGAGCACCCAAGCCGTGAGCTTCAGGCTGTCCAGACTCAGATGAGGCACCCCCGAAGGGTGTGAAATCAAATCCTGAATGGGATCTAGGATCCAAGGTGGAGCCAGAAGGTGAGACCAAAGGTAGGGGAAACCATACCTGGCGAGGCCAGAATGAGACAATGAGAATCACCCTGCTCTCCAGTCGACAAGCTTTCTGCAGAAACCTCAGAATGAGAGGTACTGGCGGGTAAAGCATACAGAAGACTGGGAGGCCAAGCATAAAAGTACAGTTTTGTACCTACCATAAATGTAGATGTCCGAACAGGATAGCATCTGCAGTCATAACAAATGGGTTGTCCTGTCGTCAGGCAGCCCTTCGGTCGGCCGGATTCCAAAGTCTGGGTCCGGCTTCGGCTGATGTCGCACTTCACCCGACGTCATCTCTGCTGGTCTTCGGGTATAAAGGCATCAGCCGACGCCATTTTCCTCAGTGTTTCTTGCCCCAGATGCCAGTTGCCCTCTTGGTAAGCTAAATTTTGGATAAATGCCAATGTTTCCAAAACAGTAGAAGGCAAACACAAAAAATAACAATGTATGTACATATATACAAACAAATACACCATAAGAGACTCCCCCCCAGCTAGCTATTAGGAGGGTAAATACCCTAGGAGTACCACAGAGGGAAGGAGGGTGGGTAATCCTGACTGCAGATGCTATCCTGTTCGAACATCTACATTTATGGTAGGTACAAAACTGTACTATCTCCTTCAAGGATGCATCTGCAGTCATAACAAATGGGTAGAATACCATAGCCAAACTAGGGAGGAGGAAGAAGAATTATGGTGTAGTTAGGATCCCTTGCAGTACAGCAGTGGCAAACCCTGCTCGGGATCTAGAGTATAGAGGTAAATTATAATGCTTGGCAAATGTATGCACGGAGGTCCAAGTAGCCGCCTCAATAATGTCCTTGGTTGCCACTCCTCGTAAGAAAGCTGTGGTAGTGGCTGTAGCCCTTGTAGAATGAGGTCTTATGTTCTGTGGAATTGGTTTTCCGTGGTAGGAGTAACAGAATCTTATGCAATTTCCTATCCATTTGGAGATTGTCTGTTTGGAAATTGCTTTTCCTTCCCTTCCTGTTGCATAGGCTACTAAAAGCTGGTCAGTTTTTCTGTCACCTTTGGTTCTGTCCAGGTAGTAGCGTAACTGTCTATGTACATCCAAGGTATGCAGCAGTCTTTCCCCCCTGTTCTGTGGATTGGGAAAGAAGGTAGGTAGGTGGATTGCCTGGTTTAAAGACACTCTGGATACCACCTTGGGCATAAATGTAGGATTAGTTCTCATGGACACCCTATCTTGATAGAAGATTAGGAAGGGTTGTACTGCCATTAAGGCCTGTAGTTCCGAAACCCTCCTTGCTGAAGTAATTGCCAGTAGGAAAGCAGTTTTCCATGATAGGTGTTGAAGATCTGCTGTTGCTGCTGGTTCAAATGGAGGGAGTGTCAATTTTTCTAGCACAAAGTTCAAGTCCCATGCTGGTAATGGTGGTTTCTTAGGAGGTTTTACATTCTTGATCCCTCTGAGGAACTGCCTGAGTAGAGGATGCGAAAAGACAGGTGGATCGAAGCTGTATTCTGCTGAAATAGCTGATGCATGTATCTTGATGGAGGAATAGGACAGGCCTGTATGGAGAAGCTCTGCCAAGTACTCCAGGATGTTAGCAATATCTATGTTCGACACATCTTTTCCTCTTTCAGTACTCCAAATGACAAATCTTTTCCATTTTCCTGCATAGTTCCTTCTTGTTGAAGGTCTGCGGGCTTCAAGGATAATGTCTTTAACCCTTTGGGATAGGTCTGGGTTAGTTGCTGCTATGTGATGTTCCAGGCAGTCAGTTGCAAGGTTTTTAGGTTTGGGTGCATGATGTTGTAGTTGTTCTGAGTTAACATCAAAGGCATCAGGGTATTGACCACATTCTCCCTGAGACATGCTCCTCAGCAATGGATACCAGTGTTGTCTTGGCCAATTCGAGCTATCAGGATTATCCTTGGGCGTTCCTCTTTGATTTTCAGTAGTACCTTGTGCATCAAAGGAAGAGGTGGAAATGCATATGCTGTCAGGCCTTTCCAACTGAAGGATAGAGAGTCCACCTTCCATGCAAGTGGGTGGTATGTCCTTGTGCAGAATTTTTGAGCTGGTGATTGAGTGGGGATGCGAATAGGTCTATTTGTGGCATTCCCCATTTCTTTGTGATGGCCTTGAAGATGTCCGGGTGTAGCATCCATTCGTGAGCATCCGAGGTGGTTCTGCTTAACATGTCTGCTAGGGTGTTTTCTTTTCCCGCACAAATATTGCCTGTAACTGGATGTTGTAGCTCAGAGCCATATTCCAAAGGTCCAGAGTCATTCTGCATAGGGGTATGAATGAGTGCCTCCCTGTTTGTTGATGTACCACATGACTGTGGTGTTGTCTGTCCTTATCATTAAATGGCCTTCTTTGAGGAATGGTCTGAATTTCTGGATTGCTAGTTTTACTGCCAGCATTTCTTTTTGGTTTATGTGCAGGTGCAGCTGGTCTGGAGTCCACAATCCTTGTATGCATTTGTCCAACATGTGCGCCCCAGCCTAGGTCTGAGGCGTCCGTTGTGATGGTTTGGCTTGCTTGAAAGTTGTGGAAGGGCAAGCCTGGGTTTGACTGGCATGCTTGAGCCCACCATAGGAACTCCTGTTTCAGGCATGGGATTAGTGGGATTTCGGTTTCTAAGCTGTGCCTGTGTTGAGACCATAAATTCTTTAGGTACCACTGTAGCTTTCTCATATGCAGTCTGGCATGTGGGACCAAGATTATGCATGATGCCATGAAGCCCAAGGCCTGCAGTACTTTTCTTGCTGTTAGTTTGTTCTGCTTTGTTAATGCCAAGAAGTAAAGAGGGAGTTGTTTTTGTTTTTCTGCAGTTAGGAATGCCATTTGTTTTGCTGTGTCCAATTCCGCACCCAAGAATGTTCTTGTTTGGGATGGTATCAGTCTTGACTTTTTTAAACTGACTGTGTATCCCAGGGCTTGTAGTAAGCAAATGACTCTTTGTAAATCTGTTGTCAGCTTGCTTTTGCTGTCCGCTTGTAACAGGCAGTCGTCCAGGTATGGATAAATTTGGATTCCCTGTAGCCTGCAGTGAGCGATTAATGATGCCAGGCATTTTGTGAATACTCTGGGCGCAGTAGATAAGCCAAAGGGCAATGCTGAGAATTGATAATGCTCTAATCCTGCAAGAAATCTGAGGTATCTTCTGCAATTTGGTCGTATGGGGACGTGCAGGTATGCCTCCTTGAGATCTAGAATTACCAGCCAACACTCCTTGCCCAGCATGGGAAGAAGTTGCTGTAGGGTCAGCATTTTGAATTTTGGGACAATGATGTATGTGTTTAAGACGGACAGGTCGAGAATAGGTCTCCAACTTTTCTCTTTCTTGGTACTAGGAAGAGTCTGGAGTAGAATCCTTTGCCCTGTTCTGTTATTGGTACTCTTTCCACAGCTCTTATCTTTGTTAATTGCGCTATCTGCTTTAGAGCTTCTGTTTTTTGATTTGGAGGTAGGTTTGGCATTCCTCTTTTTACTGGTAAGGTGTGGAAGTGGAACCTGTAGCCTTGATCTATGGTTTGCAAAATCCACTTGTCTTTTGTGATATAGTGCCAATTTTTCGAAAATAAGGCTAACTTTCCGCCTAAAGGTGCTGTTATTTGCTCCCTGGTAGGCGGTGTCAGAGCCAAGTCACTGTGATTGTCCTGTTGCAGTGGCAGTGGTTGTGTCTGTGCCTCGGTTATTGCCTTGCCACTGTCGTCCTCTGTAGGCACCTCCTCTGGATTGATTTCTGCCTCTAGAGCATCTATTCCTGCCTCTTTGAGATTTTGAGGAGTCTGGAAAGGACCAATTTTTGGCAGGCCAGTTCCTGCTAAACCTTGGGGGCTGAACCTGTAAGAAATCCTTAACTGTTTGTACAGATTTTGCCTTCTCTTCCATTTTCTTCATTACTTGCTGAGCAGGTGTACCAAATAGACTGGCCTTATCCATAGGAGCATCTAACAGCTTTGCTTTAACATGATCCGCAAGACCTGTTCTTTCAACCATGCATGCCTTCTTATCACTGTGCCAGTCATGGCTGATCTAAATGAAGCCTCCAGTGCATCATAGCCACATTTTAAAGAATGGTTACTAACCTGCTGAATGTTATTCACCATTTCTAAAACATATTTCTTATCTAAGGAGTCATCAGTGGACAGCTTCTTAGTTAACTGATCAAGCATAAACTCTTGGTATTGGATCATATGAAACTGACAGTTTAAAGCTCTAGCTGAGAGAGTAGCAGAGGTGTAAACTTTTTTCCCCCATCTCTCTAAGGACCTGGATTCCCTTTCAGAAGGAATAGGGTTTTTGCTGAGGTCGAGGCTACTGCCTTAGGCCCCTGGGATATAGTCTCAGGATCTGCAAGTGGGGCCTTGTATAGGTGGTGATGAGTGTCTGGCACCCTGTAAAATCTATCTGGTTTGGCAGGGGCTGGAGGTAAAGTATCAGGAGCAGTGCAAACATCATTAAATGCATCATCCACAACAGGCAGTACTGGAGGTATAGCTAAGGGCCTATGTTGTGGTAAGTGCAGAAATGTCCTAAGCCTTTTTCTTGAATCTGAGAAATCTTGTCCCTGCCATTGGAATTGTTCTCTCATGGCATGTAAGGTTTCCCCAAAGGAAAATTCCTCTGGTGGAGAGGCAGATGGAATGGATTCCTCAGCATCGGAATCTTCATAAGTAGAAAAAGGAGCCTCTGGCTGATCTGTAATGTCTGAGTCATCTGAAGAATCATCAGAGGACACTGGCTCGGGGGGCTCTGCTCTTGGTCTCTTTTCTGGGGGCTGAGAGGCCCTGTCTGGGTGAGATTGGGATCCCCTAATTAAGGATATTAAATCCTCTGCCAGAGTAAGCATTTGTGTACTAGAAGTGGGCCTGTGTGAGGGGGGCTTAACAGGCACTGATTTAACAGTTTTGGCTGCTTTAGCCCTGGCAAAGGCCTTAATAGACATGGCTGCAGGAGGCCTAGCAGCACCACGTGCTGGGGTAGAGACATCCAAAGGAATGGTGTCTGATAAATCACTAGGAACCACAGTAGTAGGCAAAACTTCTGAGGCCGATTCAACTAAGGTAGCAGGAGCCTCAGTAGTAGTCATGGATTCGGCTGAAGATTGACTGGTTTTCTCGGTTTCGGCCGAAACCGAGACACTCGCGGCTTGCTTAACCGTGGTTTCGGCCGAAACCGCGGACCGCGAGTGTCGGTCTTTTTCTTTGCCTTTAACAATTTGGGTAGTCGGAAGATCCGACGGCATAATGTACGCAAAATCTGAGCCGAAAAACTGTTCAGCAAACTCCGACCGACGCCTAAGCATTCGTCGGTTGAAGGAAGCACAGGCCGAACAGGCTGCTACGTCGTGGTCTGGGCCTAAGCAAGGCAGGCAGTAAAAGTGGAAATCTTTATGAGGTATTTGTTTCCCACAAGTTAAACAGTTATTGACTTTTTGTGACATCGGCTGAGGCAAGAAAGAGTCCCCAACGGGGTACTTAGCTTTTTAGAAGTCTTCGAAGTAGTATTCGGTAGTAGTAATCTCTGGATCTGACCAACCGGCACTTGCGAACAGCTTCTGCTTCGGGCGCCGCGAGGCAAGAAAGACTGAGGAAAATGGCGTCGGCTGATGCCTTTATACCCGAAGACCAGCAGAGATGACGTCGGGTGAAGTGCGACATCAGCCGAAGCCGGACCCAGACTTTGGAATCCGGCCGACCGAAGGGCTGCCTGACGACAGGACAACCCATTTGTTATGACTGCAGATGCATCCTTGAAGGACATCTGCAGCATCTCTGGGGGACACCCCCTGCAGGGGGGTCAGAGCGAAAAACTTGCTGCACTTCATTTTGGACGGAGATGCGAAGAGATCACAGCAAGGTTGACCCCACTCGCTGAAGATCTGTTCCACTACTGACAGATTTAGAATGGTCCGACTTAGCCTGTCTGCTAGGATGCTGGACCGTCCTGGAACGTGCATTGCGATGAGAAAGCGACCAGTGGAGATCGCCCATTCCCACATTCTCATGGCCTTGCGACAAGAGGGGTAAGATCTGGTTCCTCCCAGTTTGTTGATATACCAGACTACTGACATGTTGTCTGACTGAATGGCAATCGTCCCCAGAAGAAGAAAGGCATGAAGGGCCTGCAACGCTAGAAGGACTGCCCTCATCTCTAGGACACTGATACGCAAGCTGGTCTCTATGGGGGACCACAGGCCTTGGACTGTCCTGCCTGAACAATGCCCCCCCACCCGAGTTGGGAGGCACCCGTAGTCACTGTAATTTGGGCCAGTGCGGGAACAAAAGGTCATCCCTCCAAAATGTCCGGAGAGCTCATCCACCATATGAGGGACAACCAACACACTCAACTTAGGTGGACAAGATAAGTCAATAGCAGTTCCAACAAGGACCACTGAACCGCTAATGTCCACCGAAGAATCCGCAAGTGTAGCCGAGTATATGGAAGAAGAGGAGTTATGGTCGCTGCCATCGAGTCTAGGGCCCTCAACACTGATTCCACCGTTGGGAGATGAGAATGGTAGATCAGGGGAGACATGCATCCTAAGGTTTTGAACTCTCTCCGAGGTCAGGAATATTTTGCACTGAAGAGTATCTATCCTGGCACCGATGTAGTCTATCACCTGTACAGGATCTAGGAGAGATTTGGATGTGTTGATTGTGATGCCCACTCAGGACAAGTGTCAGAAAGTAATCCCTGGTTTTGGAAAGTAGATGCCAGGTGGGAGCAGTGAGGAGCTAATCATCCAGTAACGGATTGTCCCGAATCCCCTGAAATCTCAGGTGAGCCACTACAACCGCCATCACTTTGGTAACCACCCTGGGAGCTGTGGTGAGACCAAAAAGTAGGGCTTGAAATTGATAATGATGGACTCCTAGCCAGAAGCGGAGGAAACTTCTGGAGCGTCGGTGCATTTTTATGTGATGGTAAGCATCCTGGAGGTCTAACGAGCACAACCAGTCTCTCTCTTGCAGGTACAGCATGATGGACTGTAGCGTGACCATCCAGAACTTCTCTTTGGCAACAGACAGGTTCAGGATAGAAAGGTCCAGAATGGGCCTCAAGTCCCCCATTTTCTTTGGCACCAAAAAGAACCTCGAGTAGAAGCCCGATCCGGACTGATCTAGAGGGACGGTTTTAATGGCTCATTTTACTAGCAGCTTGGAAATTTCCTGTGCTGCTGCCTCCCTTTGCATAGGTGGAACATCCGGGAGGCGTCTGGGAGATATGGGGGAACTCACGAAGGGGAAAGAATATCCTCTGGATGTGATTTTAAGCACCCAGCGGTCCGTTGTTATGGACTCCCATGCCGCTGGGTGAAAGGACAATCTTCCCCAGACTGCCTCCAGAGTACAGCAGCCGGGCAACCCCTCAGGGTTGCTGCCCGAGTAAGAGATGATCGAAAAGGTTCCACTCCCTTGGATCAGACACCCAAGCTCTGGCTTGGATCCGAGCTGGTCAGATCCAAAATGCTCCAGGGAACTGTCGGCGTTGAGGAAACAAGTACCGTTGGCGCCGACCCCCCTGACCAAGACCAACCTCGGATCAGAGTACTCCGAAGCCAAAGGTCAGATCAGAGAAGGAGAAATGGGGTAAAAGAAAGGAATCGAGCTCCCCCTCCAGAGGGAGTTTGGGGACTGGCAAAACCCCCATCTGAATCTGTGTACGGATAAAGCACCTCATCATCTTATCCAGATCCATATCCAATAAAGAGCGAGTTTGACCATGATAAGGCCACGGACTCAGACCTGGCGGGTCAGGAAACCGAGGCCTGATAGACTGGATGTGCCTCCTCTGGCTCCGGGGAGAACCTCGGAGATAGGAGCCAAGGGGAGTCACGGGTCCAAGGGGTTTTGCTAGGTGAAGAGAGGTCCGGGGACCTCTTCCTCTTTTCCCTCATCTTCAACTCTCTTTCCCTTTCTCTACCTCTCTTCTGCTCCGCTACCTCAGGCTTAGATACAGAAGTTTTAGTACCAGCCTGGGAGGGAGGAGAAGCCAGAGGAAGAGGGGAGGGAGTGGCAGTCACAAGCAGCCGCTGTGACTGAAGCCGAAGACTAGGAAAGAGTCGGTAGGAGGAAGACTACCTTTGAGGGCCAACTTGGCCTTCCTATCATTTAAGGTGCAGGGGTTGAACCCCGCACAAATATCCACACTAAGGTGGGTCACACCTAAGCATAGCACACAGTGTGTGGCCATCCGCAGGAGAGAGCTTACGGCCACACTTTGTGCAGCTCTTAAAGACCAGCTTTGCAGCTATAGCAAAGAGGAAATAAAGAAAGCCTTAAGAAAGGCAGGCAAATACTTTCTTAAACTCACACCCACCCACACCCACACCCACCCACACACCCACACCCACCCACACAGCCACACCCACACCCCCACACCCCCACACCCCCACACCCACACACACACACACACACTAGTCTATAGAAAAACACTGAGGGGGGGGGAAAGGGCACCACAAAACAAACAACTCTTTTTACCTAACACTCGACGCCAAAGTGATGGGAGGGGAGAAGGGACCTAAACTAATCTAATCTGACAAAAAAGGTGAAAGTTTTTTACTTACAGAAATTAAATAATCCACTGCTAGCTGTAGTTCAGAAGACACTATGTATAAGCAAATCGCGGCAAATGAGATCTGGGGATGGAAGGCAGTGGAGGTGTATTATGGGTAAGGAGAGGAGTCTGTAGATCGGAGCTGATGCTAGTAATAGTTGCCGCCTCGGATCCGATACGGATCCATGTTCCCACAGGTTGAAGACCAAATGAAGTAAACTATTTCAGATCAGTTCTGGGGGCCAATCGTATAAAAGAGCATCTCTTGGGGACTCCCCCTGAGAGGGGGACAGGGCAAAGTAGCTGCTGCACTTGTGTTTGATGGGAGATGCAAATAAATCAGAGTAAGGCTAACCCAGTGACGAAATATCTTCATCGCTACATTGGGATTGGGAGACTATTCATGAGGCAGGAGGATGTATCTGCTCAGTTTATCTGCAATCACGTTACTATTCCCCGGAATGGGAGTTGCTATCAGAAAGCATTTACATGCTATCACCCAGTGCCACACCTTTAGGACTTCCCAACATAAAGGGTAAGATCTTGTTCCTCCTTGTCTGTTGATGTATCAGACAGCCAACATGTTGTCTGATTGGATAGCAACTGTTCGATGAAGGGAGGGTCAACTGAAATGCCTGCAATGCTAAAAGCACGGCTCTAAGTTCTAGAACGCTGATATGCAAATTGGCCTCTGAGGGCGACCAAGTACCTTGGATAGTCTTTCCCTGAAAATGCCCCACCCACCCCATCAGGGATGCACCCGTGGTCACTACGGCCTTGGGCTGAGCAGGGGTGAAAGGGTGACTCCATAATTCCTGTTTTGACTTCATCCACCAATTTAGATCTTGCTTGCATCAGTTGTTTATGCGGATTAGGTAAGACATTGGGTGTGTTACAGACCACTGTGATGCCAGGAGCCACATGTGGTACCTTCCCAGAGGAACTAGAGTGATCACCACAGCCATTAACTCTAGGAGTTTTAAGACTAAGCGAGCCAGTACTTTGTTGTGAGAGAGTATTACTTAAAGCTGTGATCTTAACCTTTACATCCTGTGAAGAGGTAGAGCAGTCATACAGGAGTTTGTGTTGAATGTTGCTCCGATGAATTCCACCTCTTGTGTGGGGTGACAGCTTTGACTTTTCCCTGCTTACTGAAATGCCTAAATACTCTGCAAGGTGTAGGATGGAGTCTAAGGCATGAAGCCATAGATGCCTGATGGGGGTGTGAGGAGCAAGCATAGATAAGGAAATGCACAGAATCCCTGTAGCCTTAAGTGAGCTGCTACCACTTCCATGCATTTGAACACCCTAGGGTCTGTGATGAGACCAAACAGCAGTGCTTGAAATTGGTAGTGACCGGCTCCCAGCTGGAAGCGGAGGTGTCTTCTGGAGTGATTGTCCATCTTTATGTGGAAATACGCATCCTAAAAATCTATAGAGCACTTCCAATTGCCTTTCTCCAGAAATGGAAGGCTAGACTGTACCGTGACCATCCAGAATTTTGTCTGCCAAACAAACTTGTTCAAGACACTGAGGTCTAGAATAGGCCTCCAGTCCCCTGTCTTTTTGACACTAAAAAGAATCTCGAGTAAAACCCAGATCCTGTTTGGTCTGGTAGAACTATTTGGATGACTCTTTTTAGAAGTAGATTTTGAATTTCTTGTGCTGCCGTATCCCTCTGACTGGGTGGAACATTGGGGATTCGCCTTTGCGATCCTGGATAAAGATTGAAGGGGATATGGTAAACTTTGGTAATTATCGTCTACACCCAAGAATCTGATGTTATTGAGTGCCAGGATAAGTGGTGCAGAGAGGACCTTCCCCCAACTGTCTCCAGATGTAGGCAATCGGGCCATTGCTCAGAAGTGCTGATAGGGTTGTCCAGAGAAAGAATTCCTGGAACTCTGGTTAAGCGGGCTCCCTCTGCCACAGGAGGAGCATCTGCCTGACGAATTCCCTCTCTGCGGAGGGAGGAAAACTCAGTGTGTGTGTCCTAAATAGGCCCACTCCTCTGATTCCAGAAATAAGGTCATTGAGGAGACAAAATATGCACGCTTCACAGTAGAAAGGGAGTTTCCGTCCTTCTCACACTTGGCTAGTGTGTCTGCGACTTTTAGACAAAAAAGTGAGGTAGCATCAACTGCAGCATTGACAAAGGAAGCCTTGAAAGGGTCCATGAAATCACGTAAGTGCTCCAGGCATGATGTCTGATGGCAATGCATGTACCCACTGCCCTGGCTGTCACTTTGGCTGTGCGAGTAATAAGCCACAAGGACGAGTTTGATATTGACCCTAGGGTCACAAGCTGGGAGGCAACTTTATTGCGTATCTCGTCGGATACTGCCCTTGCCAAAGAGCCCGAGAGCTCAGTGATCAGTTCCCTCTGAAGACGGATGAAATGTGCCAAGAAATTAAATGACCACATGGCCAAAGGTCAATGGAAGCATAGACCCACTTCCCAAATCTGTCCATCATAGAGACTCCCAGTTTTGGAGGATGGACAGCTGGACTTCTCCTCCGCGAGTTCCTTCTTTGTGGCAGCCAACACCACCATAGCATCTAACGCTCAGCCTTTAGACCAGTGGGGCTGGTGCTCTGGTGCACTAAGAATGTTGTCCGGTCTCTGGGGAATTGGCTCTATAGTGTCAGGGGCTTCCAAGCATGCTGCATGATAAGTCTAACCAAATCATCGGCAGGTGGGGTCACCCAAGAAGTAGAAGGTCAGGCATGAAAAGCCTGCAAGAAGACAGATACCTCAGAGGATGGGTTGGTGGGCTTCCAATCACCCCTGTTTCAAGATTTCCAGGATGTCTCCAAAGGAGACATCTACAGGAGGTGACCATGGGGACCCTTCCCCTTCATTGTAGTCTGTATCCTCAGTAAGAGATTCTACCGGAGAATTTAAGTGCTTCTTCTTGCACAACCTCTTACGGGGTGATTCCTCAGGGAGAAGGTCTGAGGAGGACGCCGAAGAAAGGGTACCCTGCTGCAGGGTGTCTTGCTGATCTTGTGCCCGCTGCCCCGATGTAGAAGGCTGGGACAGCTGCGAGCCAGAGGATACACAGATGTGACACAATGACGTGGATGGTGCCAACTGTGAGCCTGCTGAGGCAAGAGTTCTCTCCATAATCTAAAAGAGGCCCGCCTGAAGAGGGATGGGAGCTTGGAACCAAGGAAGACAAACTCGGAACTGGAGTCGCACCCTGCTCAGACGAGCCCAGCTCGAGAGTAAGAGCCCCAAGAGGACCTGGAAAGTACAGTTATGTACACTTACCATAAATGTAGATGTTCGAGTGTATTCACTGTTGCAGTCATTACATTTGGGTAATCTGCTGGCAGGTTGCCCTCAGTTGGCCTCATTAACAAAGTCTTGGGTCCTGCGTTGGTTTGCTGTCCCCTCTTCCATGACGTCAGGTCATCAGGGGTATAAAACATGCAGCCGACGCCATTACATCAGTTTTTCTTGCCCCGGATGTCAGGTGCCCCCCTAATGGGGAGCAAAATAAAATTAAACACACAAAAGTATACCACCAACCAAAAGCAAATACACCAAAAAGTCTTTTAAGCATAGTAAAAGAAAGTAGAGAAAAACAGGGGGCTGGAGGGAGGGTAACCAGGACTGCAACAGTGAATACACTCGAACATCTACTTTTATGGTAAGTGTACACAAAGTACAGTTGTGTACACTTACCATAAATGTAGATGTTCGAGTGTATTCACTGTTGCAGTCATTACATTTGGGTAATCTGCTGGCAGGTTGCCCTCAGTCGGACTGAATAACAAAGTCTTGGGTCCTGCGTAGGTTGATGTCTCCTCTTCCATGACGTCAGGTCGTCAGGGGTATAAAACATGCAGCCAACGTCATTTTAATCACTTTTTCTTGCCCCAGATGTCAGGTGCCCCCCAAATGGGATGCAAAAATATATATAAATAAACTGTAAAAATACAAATGCACCTTAGAAACATAAAATTGACCTTCAACTAAAAGCAAATACACCACAAAGGCTTTTGAGTATAGTGAAGGAAAGAAAAGGTATAGAATGGAGGATGGTGGGTGGGTAACCCGGACTGCAACAGTGAATACACTCTAACATCTACATTTATGGTAAGTGTACACAACTGTACTATGTTATTCGTGTTTCACTGTTGCAGTCATTACATTTGGGTAGAATCCCAAAGCTATGGATGGGAGGATGGAACTAAACAGCATTAGGAGCAGCTATAAGGCCCTGCAGGACTGCAGTGGCTAAGCTTGCCCTAGATTTAGAGAAGAGAGGTAAACTGTAATGCTTTATGAACGTATGAACAGAGCTCCAAGTAGCAGCTTCTCGAATGTCTTTGGCTGGGACCCCTCTGAGAAAAGCTGCTGAAGTAGAGGCAGCCCTGGTGGAATGGGATCTGATCCCCTTGGGCACAGGTTTACCATGGCACAAATAGCAGAAATGAATGCAGTGGCTTATCCATTTAGAAATAGTCTGTTTTGATATAGCCTTCCCCTCTGATCCTGCAGCAAATTCTACCAGTAGTTGCTCAGACTTTCTTAGAGATTTTGTCCTGTTTAAGTAGAATCTTAGTTGTCTGTGTACATCCAATGAATGCAGAATTCACTCCACCTTGTTTTGCGGATTTGGGAAAAATGTTGGCAGGTGAATGGTCTAGTTAAGAGCCACACTGGATATCACCTTAGGCATAAAAGAAGGATTGGTCTTGAGGGCCACCCTGTCTGGGTAAAATATAATAAAAGGCTCCACTGCCATGAGAGCCTGTAGTCCTGAAACCCTTCTTGCTGAAGTGACTGCCAAAACAAAAGCTGTCTTCCAAGATAGAAATGTTATATCCGCAGTAGCTGCTGGATCAAAAGGAGGCAGGGTGAGTTTTTCCAGCACAAAACTGAGGTCCCATGCAGGAGAAGGTGTTCTCCTGGGAGGCCTTAAATTTTTGGCCCCTCTGAGATACTGTAAGCAGTGGATGAGAAAAGAGGGGAGGCTCCGTGTTGTAATGAGCCAAGATGGCAGAGGCGTGGATTTTTACTGAAGAAAAAGCTAGGCCCTTGTCAAGCATCTCAGTTAAGTATTGTAAAATCTGAGGCATATTGGGCTTTGCTGTGTCTATTCCTTGTGCTTGGTTCCAAGCACAGAATCTCTTCCATTTATCAGCATAAGATTTTCTAGTACTAGGCCTTCTGGCTTCCAAAATGACATCCATCACAGATTTACTGAGATGTAGTTTGAATAATTAGTTGATTAGCCATGCTGCAAGATTCAGAGTTTGGAGCGGAGTGTGCAGAATTTGATAGTTCTACTGAGACAGTAGATGAGGTGTTTGAGGCAAGTACCACGGAGGAAGGTGTGACATATTCCTTAGAAGCAGGTACCAGTGCTGGTGAGTCCAGTCCGGAGCAATTAGGATCATTTTTGTTTTTTCCTGTCTGACTTTTAGTAAGACCTTGGAGAGTAGAGGCAGAGGGGGAAAGGCATAGACTGATAGGTTTTTTCAGCTGAAGGATAGAGTATCCACTTTCCATGATATTTTGTGATGAGTTATTGTGCAGAATTTGTCCAACTGATAGTTTTGGGGAGAGGCAAACAGATCTATATCCAGGCTCCCCCATTTCTGTGTTAACATGCTGAAGATTTGTGGATCAAGTTTCCATTTATGCGGGTCCATAAGATTTCTGCTTAGGTAGTCCGCCAGTGTATTTTGCTTTCCTGGCAGGAATTGAGCTTGAAGATGTATTTGGTACGTCAAGGCTGTGTTCCCCAAGGCCATGGCTAGTCTGCAAAGGGGGTAGGAATGTGTACCTCCCCCCCGCTTGTTTATGTACCACATAACTGTGGTGTTGTCCTTCTTTATCAGTAGCTGTCCTGGATGAAGTAAGTCCTTGAAGGCTGTCAGAGCATTCTGAACAGCTAGCATTTCTTTCTGGTTTTTATGCAGATGCATTTGGTTTTGGCTCCATTTGCCCTGAATGCATCTCCCTGCCAGGTGGGCCCCCCAAGTATAGTCTGATGCGTCTAAGGTTAGAGTTTGGGTGGCAGGGGGTAGAGTGAATGACAGTCCCTTGTTTTGGTGCTATGTCTCTGCCCAGCAAAGAAACTCCTGTTGTAGGCAGGGAATGAGAGGAATCATTGTTTCCAGACTGTGACAATGTTGACTCCATAAACTTTTTAGGTACCATTGAAGCTTCCTCATATGCAGTCACGCATATGGAATTAGTAGAATGCAAGATGCCATGAACCTCAAAGCCTGCAGAATTTGTCTTGCAGATAACTGGGTTTTTGTTGCCATTTGTTTGAAGTATGTTGTCAATTGCCTTTGTTTGTCTGGCGTGAGGTAAGCTATCTGGGCAGTTGTATTCAAGCTTGCACCTAGGAATGTAATTATTTGAGAGGGTACCAGTTGTGATTTCTTTTCATTTACGGTGTACCCTAGGCATGCTAGAAGCCTTTTTACAAACACCAGATGTTGAAGAAGAGTGTCCTTGTCCTCTGCTTGAATGAGACAATCGTCTAGATAAGAATAAATTAGAATGTTTCTTGGTCTGCAGAATGCAATTACTGGTGCCAGGCACTTTGTAAAGACCCTGGGTGCAGTAGATAAGCCAAAGAGCAGTGCAGAGAATTGGTAATGCAAAAAAACCTGCTTTGAAGCGGAGGTATCTTCTGCATGATTCCCTTATTGAGATATGCAGGTATGCCTCTTTTAAGTCTAAAGTTACTAACCAAGCATTCTTGCCTAGCATAGGCAGTAGCTGTTGTAAAGTCAACATTTTGAATTTTGGAATGTCCAGGAATGTGTTCAGAATCGATAAGTACAGTATTGGATGCCATGAATTGCCTTTTCTGGGTACCAGGAAAAGTTGAATAAAATCCTTGTCATTTTTCCTTTTCTGGTACCGGTTGAATAGCCCCCATATCCATTAGGGACATAACTTGTTTCTGGGCCTCTGCCCACTGGTTTTGTGGCAGATCTGGCCATTCGTTTGGAGTTGGCAGAGTATGGAAATTAAATCTGTACCCCGGGATACTATGTTTAATACAAACTTGTCCTGGGTAATTAACTGCCAATTTTGAGCATGAAGTGCTAGTTTTCCCCCCAAGGGGGCTGCATTGAGACTGCTTTCTGTAGGGTTGTGATTTGTTTCCTCCAGATTTGGAGGTGGAGGCACCCCATTGCTTTGACCTGTAAGAATCCTGCGACTGATATCTGGAGCCTTTTGAGCATCTGGGTTTGCCCCGAGTGGCTCTGTTGGACACAGGAAAGGACCAATTTTTAGTAGGCCAGTGTCTACTGAACCTGGGTGGCTGCACTTCCAAGAAATCTTTTACAGTTTGCATAGATTTAGCTTTGCCTTCCATTTTCTTTAAAACCTCTTCTGCTTTATTACCAGAGTATCATGATGCAAAGGGGCATCCATCAATTTAGGTTTAACATGATAAGGCAGATTTTGCTCCTTGAGCCAGGCATGCCTTCTAATCACAGATTCAGTAATGGCTGCCCTACAAGAGGCCTCCAAGGAATCAAAACCACATTGCAAAGTATGGTTTCCAACCTGTTCTGCGGAATGCAATAAATCCTGTAACTCTATTTTCCACACAATCAAAAATCAACATCATTTGCTGTTTCAGTATGCCCATAACATGCTGCTGATATTTACACATATGAAACTGGCAGTTTAAAGCCCTGACTGCCAGGGCTGCAGACGTATAAACCTTCTTAACCCCATCTATCCAGCGCCCTGGAATCTCTATCAGAAGGGGCAGAATTTTTGTCTGTAGAAGCCTTAACACCCTTGGGACCCTGAG
The DNA here is from genome assembly GCF_019279795.1 of Protopterus annectens. Classification (NCBI taxonomy): domain Eukaryota; kingdom Metazoa; phylum Chordata; order Ceratodontiformes; family Protopteridae; genus Protopterus; species Protopterus annectens. The sequence continues at coordinate 271,070,438 of NC_056746.1, read as the reverse complement.
AAATAGTCTCAGGATCAGCAGCAGGACTTTTGAAAAGAAATTTGTGGGACTCTGAAACCCTGTAATATCTGTCTGGCTTACTAAGAGCCGAAGGCAGGGAATAAAGGAGCCATGCTTTATTCCGAGAACACATCATCAACAATGCCTAATACAGGAGGTATTGCCAAAGACCTATGCTGAGGAAGAAGGAAATCCCGAAGCCACTTTTTTGATTCAGAGAAGTCCCGACTCTCCCAGTGAAAATGTTCCCTTAAAGTATGCAAAGTCTCTCCAAAAGAGTAATCCTCAGGAGGAGATGCAGATGGGATGGATTCCTCTGCATCAGAATCCTCGTAGGGTGGAATAGAAAATTCCTGATCAGAAGAGGAATGAGAAGAAATGGAAACCTGATCTGAAGATTCATAATCAGTGCTTTGCCTAGGCCTCTTAGCGGGGGGTTGGGAACCCCTGATCAAGGTAATTAAATCCTCAGCCATTTTGATAATCTGTTTTTTAGGCATAGGGGCCTCAGCACGTGGCTCATGTGTCAGTTTTTTAGACACAGAAGTTGTTTTTGTTCTGGCGTCGGTTTAATGTAAAAATGTTGAGGCCTGAAAACACCCTCAGAAGCCGGTGCCTGCTCAGCGGCTCCGGACCCATCCAAGGGACAGACATCCGCGGGTTCAATACTTTGAGATACTCGCGACATACCGGACTAAGAATGGGTCTCAGCAGAGGCCTACGACTCAAAAGTAGTGGGTATCAAGGGCTGCGAAAGCGCCTCACTGAGTACCGGTGAACCGGAGACTGGCTTAGGAGAAGCTTTGTCATCGGTTTTGGACCTCTACGGTCTGTCTCTTTTTCCTTGCGTTTTTTGTGAACTCCGGTAGTCGGATTGCTAACCGACAACATTTCAGGGTAGATAAATCTTGAACCAAAATATTTAGAAGCAAAAATATACAGACGCTCAATAGTGCATTGGTTAAATTTAGCACAAAACTGACAGCAAGGCACATTGTGATTAGGGCCTAGGCAAGGAATACATTACAAATGAAAATCCTTTTGAGGTATTTGCTTCCCACAAGTTATGCAATTAACTTTTATAGACATCGGTAAGGAGCAAGAAAAAGTTTCCCCAACAGGGTACTTAGCTTTAGTTTGAAGACTTCGGTTCTGAAACTCAAATATGAAAATTTCATGAGTCGGCCGACTGGCACTTGCGAACTGGTTCTGCTTTGGGCACCGCGCGGCAAGAAAGACCAATTAAAATGGCGTTGGCTGCATGTTTTATACCCCTGATGACCTGACGTCATGGAAGAGGAGACATCAACCGATGCAGGACCCAAGACTGTTATTCAGGCCGAGTGAGGGTAACCTGCCAGCAGATTACCCAAATGTAATGACTGCAACAGTGAAACATGAACATCTGTAATATGTTCTTCGTGTTTCACTGTTGCAGTCATTACATTTGGGTAGATTCCCAAAGCTGGTTGGGAGGATGGATTTATACAGCATTAGGACCAGCTATAAGGCCCTGCAAGACAGCAGTGGCAAAGCCAGCTCTAGATTTAGAGAAAATTGGTAAATGATAATGCTTGGTGAAAGTAGGAAGTGAACTCCAGGTGGCAGCTTCTAGAATATACCTGGTAGGAACACCTCTGAGAAAGGCTGCAGAAGTAGATGCAGCCCTGGTGGAATGAGATCTGATCCCCTGGGGAATAGGTTTTCTATGGTGCTTACAGCAGAAATTAATGCAATGGCTTATCCATTTAGAAAAGTTTTGTTTTGAAATAGCCTTTCCCTCTGCCCCCGCAGCAAATGCTACCAGCAGTTGTTCAAATTTTCTTCGAGGTTTAGTCCTGTCCAAGTAGAATCTAAGTTGTCTGTGCACATCCAATGAATGCAGAATCCATTCCCCTTTGTTCTGTGGATTGGGAAAGAAAGTTGGCAAATGAATGGACTGATTAAGAGCCACACTGGATACCACCTTGGGCATGAAGGATGGACTGGTCCTGAGTGACACCCTGTCCGCATGATAGATGATGAAAGGTTCCACTGCCATAAGGGCCTGTAACTCGGATATCCTTCTAGCTGAAGTGACTGCGAGAAGGAAGGCTGTTTTCCAAGAAAGAAATTTTAAGTCTGCAGTAGCAGCTGGCTTGAAAGGAGGTAGAGTGAGTTTCTACAATACAAAGTTAAGGTCCCAGGCAGGGGTTGGAGCTCTCTTGGGTGGTCTCAAGTTTTTGGCCCCTCTGAGGTACTGCTTCAGCAGAGGATGAGAGAAGAGGGGAGGTTCTGTGTTATAATGAGCTGAAATGGCTGAGGCGTGGATTTTAATGGAGGAAAAAGACAGGCCCTTGTGAAGCATCTCAGTTAAGTATTGTAAAATCTGAGGTAAATTGGGCGCTGCTGTGCTCATTCCTTGAGACTGATTCCAAGCACAGAATCTCTTCCATTTGTCAGCATAATATTTTCTAGTACTAGGTCTTCTCGCCTCCAAGATGACATCCAACACAGGTTTGCTGAGGGATGCTAAGGGTGAATTTAAGTGATTAGCCAAGCTGCAAGGTTCAATGTTGGGAGCTAAGGGTGCATAATTTGGTTCTCCTGCAGTGACAGTAAGGAAGGTGTCTGAGGCAGGTGTCATGGTGAAATTTGTGACACTGCGCAGGAGTGGGTACCACTGTTGGCGTGGTCAGTCTGGAGCAATCAAAATCATTCTTGGTTTGTCCTGTTTGACTTTCAGCAGAACTTTGGAGAGCAGAGGCAGAAGGGGAAAGGCGTAGACCGATCGGTTTTTCCAGCTGAATGACAGAGCATCCACTTTCCAGGCTTTTTTGTGAGGAGTCCTTGTGCAAAATTTGTCCAATTGTTAGTTGTGGGGGGAGGCAAATAGATCTATGTCTGGGCTCCCTCATTTGCTTGTCAACATGATGAAAATCCATGATTCCAGTTTCCACTCGCGTGGGTCCATGAGATTTCTGCTTAGTCCGTCTGCCAGTGTATTCAGTTTTCCTGACAGGAATTGAGCTTATAGTTGCACTTGGTAGCTCAAGGCCGTGTTCCACAATGCCATGGCTAGTCTGCAGAAAGGCTAGGAATGTGCACCCTTCCTGCCTGCTTATGTACCACATAACTGTGGTGTTGTCCGTCTTTACCATTAGTTGTCCTGGATGAATGTAGTCCTTGAAGGCTGTCACAGCATTCTGTACAGCTAACATTTAATTTTGATTGATATGCAGGTGCATTTGATTTGGGTTCAATTTGCACTGAATGCACTTCCCCGCCAGGCGAGCCCCCCATGAATAGTCTGATGCGTCTGTAATTAGGATTTGGGCGGCAGGGGGTAGTGTGAAAGGCAGTCCCTTGTTTTGGTGGCAGGCCTCTGCCCACCATAGGAACACCAGACGTAGGCAAGGTACGATAGGAATCATTGTTTCCAGGCTGTGACAATGTTGACTCCATAGACTTTTTAAGTACCACTGAAGTTTCCTCATATGCAGTCTTGCATATGGAATTAGTAGAATGCAGGAGGCCATCAGAGCCCCTCACTATCACTCTTCAAGAGGAACCTTGATGAGTGGATGGGTAACACAAAGTTCACACTGGGGATCACACCAACAGCACTACTAGATAGGGGCCAAGGGTACTAGCTGCTAGTACAAGGGTCTAGGGAACTACTAAAGGGGCGGTGAATACCGCACAACGTGGCTGGGCTAATTTATGCCTTCGGGCAGATAGCTCAGTACCAACCTATGAACCCCAAGGCTTGCAGTATTTGTCTTGCAGATAGCAGGGTTTTTGTGGCCTCTTGTTTGAAGCAAGTTGCCAGATGAATTTGCTTTTCTGGCGTGAGTAAAACCATCTGGGCAGTTGTATTAAAGCTTGTACCCAGGAATGTAATCTGTTGAGAGGGTACCAGTTGTGATTTCTTTTTGTTTATGGTGTACCCTAGACAAGTTAGAACCCTTTTTACAAATGCCAGATGATTTATAAGTATGGCCTGGTTTTCTGCCTGAATTAGACAATCATCCAGGTATGGATATATTTGAATATTTCTTTGTCTGCAAAATGCAATTACTGGAGGCAGGCACTTTGTGAATACCCTGGGTGCAGTAGACAAGCCAAAGGGCAGTGCAGAGAACTGATAATGCAAATAGCCTACTTTGAAATGTAGGTATCTTTCTGCAGGATTTCCTGATTGGAATATGCAGGTAAGCTTCTTTTAAATCTAGAGTTGCTAACCAGGCATCTTTGCTTAGCATAGGAAGTAACTGGTGAAGAGTCAGCATCTTGAATTTTGGAATAACCAGAAAGGTGTTTAGAGTACACAGGTCCAGAATTGGATGCCAAGATTGGTCTTTTCTGGGTACCAGGAAAAGCCTGGAATAGAAACCTTGTCCCTTTTCCTCTTCTGGAACCAGCTGAATAGCCCCCATATTTAAGAGGGAAAGAACTTGTTTCTGAGCCTCTGCCCACTGATTTGGGGTTGGCAACATGTGAAAATGAAATCTGTATCCCTGGGACACTATGTTTAAAACCCATTTGTCCTGGGTAATGAGTTCCCAGTTTTTTGCAAGAAGAGCAATCTTTCCCCCCCAAAGGGACGACTGAAAGTTAAGTGCTTGGCAATTTTAAAGGAAAGTCATTGAGACTGTTTACCATAGGGGGGGGGGTGTCTTGTTATTAACAGATTTTGAAGTGGATGCCCCCCCCCCCCCATTGCTTAGTTCTGAGAGTCCCTTGGGAATGAAACCTGGTGCTTTTAGTGTGTCTGGGTTTGGTTTGAGAGGAGCTGGAAAGGACCAGTTCTTAGTAGGCCAGTGCCTACTAAATCTTGGAGGTTGCACTTGTAAGAAACCTTTTACAGTTTGCATAGATTTAGCTTTATCTTCCATCTTTTTTAGAACTTCCTCAGCCTTAGTGCCAAACAGACAGTACTGATTTAAAGGAGCATCCAACAATTTTGCTTTAACATGATCAGGCAGAGATTGCTCCTTAAGCCAAGCATGTCTTCTAAGCACAAACCCAGTAACTGCAGCCCTGCAAGAGGCCTCTAAAGAATCAAAACCACATTCCACAGTATGTTTTCCAACTTGTTCGGCAGAATGCAATAAATCCTGTAAATCGTTATTTTCCACAGTCAGAAATCAACATCATTTTCTGTTTAAGCAGTCCCATAATATGCTGTTGATATTTTAGCATATGAAATTGACAGTTTAAAGCCCTGATTGCCAAGGTTGCAGAAGTATAGACCTTTTTACCCCATCTATCCAGCGGCCTGGAGTCTCCATCAGAAGGGGTAGGATTTTTAGCAGTAGAAGCCTTAATGCCCTTGGGCCCCTAAGAAATGGTTTCTGGATCCGCAACAAGATTTTTGAAAAGGAAATTGTGGGACTCAGGAACCCTGTAGTATCTGTCGGGTTTACTAGGAGCTGGAGGCATGGAATCAGGAGCCATACTGGATTCTGAAAACACATCAACAATGTCTAGTACACAAGGTATAGCCAAAGGCCTATGCTGAGGTAGGAGAAGGAAATCCCTACGCCTCTTTTTAGATTCAGAAAATTCCTGACTTTCCCAGAGGAAATGCTCCCTTAAGGTATGCAGTTTCCCCCAAAGAAAAATCCTCAGGGGGGAAGTAGAGGGAATGAATCCTCTGCATCAGAATCCTCATAAGTAGGCATGGACAAATCCAGGTCATAGGAAGAATTAGAAGAAAAGTACAGTTGTGTACCTACCATAAATGTAGATGTTTGAGTGTATTCACTGTTGCAGTCATTACACTTGGGTTATCCGCCGGCAGGCTACCTGCAGTCGGCCCGAGTTCCAAAGTCTTGGTCCGACGTCAGTTGCTGTTGCCTCTTCCCTGACGTCAGTGCGTCAGGGGTATAAAAGATGCAACCAACGCCATTTTCTTCAGTTTTTCTTGCCCCAGATGTCAGGTGACCCCAGATATGAAGGCTGGAAAAATAAAATGATGCCAAAAAGCATGCATGTACTAATATAAACATTTCCTTCATCTCCAAGCAAATACACCACATAGGTTGTATAGAGTTGAGTAGTACAGAGAAGTCCCAGCAATGTAAAGGGGGATGGTGGGTGGGTAACCAGGACTGCAACAGTGAATACACTTGAACATCTACATTTATGGTAGGTACACAACTGTACTATGTTCGTGTTTCACTGTTGCAGTCATTACACTTGGGTTGAATCCCAAAGCTGAGGTTGGGTGGCTGGGTCTAGATTGGATTTGGAGAGGCTACCAGGCCCTGCAGGACTGCAGTGGCAAAGCCTGTTCTGGATTTAGAGTAGAGAGGCAAGTGGTAGTGCTTGGTGAAAGTGTGCACTGAGCTCCAGGTTGCAGCTTCTAAAATGTCTTTGGTTGGTACTCCTCTGAGAAAAGCTGCTGAAGTGGCTGTTGCTCTGGTAGAATGTGGCCTAATGACCTTAGGCACTGATTTGCCATGTTGTGCATAACAGAAGCGGATGCAGTGCCCTATCCATTTTGAAACTGTCTGCTTTGTGATAGGTTTTCCTTGTGAACCTGCAGCATAGGCTACAAACAGTTGCTCAGTTTTTCTGAAAGCTTTTGTTTTGTCCAAGTAGAATCAAAGCTGTCTGTGTATATACAAAGTGTGCAGAAGTCTCTCTCCTTTATTCTGGGGATTTAGGTAGAAAGTTGGTAAATGAATGGTTTGGTTCAGGGTCACATTGGAAACTACTTTTGGCATGAATGTTGGGTTTGTCCTGAGAGAAACCCTGTCCTGGTGAAAAATGATGAAAGGTTCCACAGCCATTAATGCCTGTAACTCTGATACTCTTCTTGCTGAAGTTATTGCTAGGAGCAGAGCAGTTTTCCATGATAAGAATTTTATATCAGCTGTGCTGGCTGGTTCAAAAGGAGGCAGTGTGAGTTTTTCTAAAACAAAATTGAGATCCCAAGTTGGTACTGGTGCTCTCCTTGGGGGTCTTATGTTTTTTGCCCCTCTGAAGTACGGTCTTAGTAGAGGATGTGAAAAAATAGGAGGTTCCGTATTGTAATGAGCTGAAATGGCAGAGGCATGGATTTTAATTGATGAGAAAGACAGGCCTTTGTCCAGCATCTCAGTTGGGTATTGTAAAATCTGAGGTATATTTGGAACAAGTGAGTCGAGCCCTTGTGCCTGGTTCCAAGCACAGACTCTCTTCCATTTTTCTGCATAAGATTTCCTAGTGCTGGGTCTCCTGGCTTCTAAAATGACATCCATAACAGCTTTAGAGAGAGGTGCAGTCTGAGTGGCTACATTATCTGCCATGCTGCCAGATTTAAGGTTCTGAGTTGACTGTGCAGAATCTGATTGTTCTGTTGAGTCAGAAGATGAGGAATTTGAGGTAAAGGCCAAGCTGGGCCCTGAGACGAGCTCTTTAGGATTGGGTTCCAGTGCTGGCGTGGCCAGTCTGGGGCAATCAGGATCATTTTTAGCCTTTCCTGTCTGACTTTTAGGAGCACCTTGGTAAGAGGAGGCATTGGAGGGAAGGCATAGACTGTCAGAGCCTTCCAGCTGAATGATAGAGCATCCACTTTCCATGCTTGAGAGTGATAAGTTCTTGTGCAGAATTTCTGTAGTTGGCAATTGTGAGGGGAGGCAAAAAGATCTATGTCTGGGCGTCCCCATTTCCTTGTTATCATGCTAAACACCTATGGATTTAGTTCCCATTCGTGAGGGTCCATGAGATTTCTGCTTAGTTCGTCTGCCAGTGTATTGTTTGTTCCTGGCAGGAATTGTGCCTGCAGGTGTACCTGATAGGTTAGTGCTGTGTTCCATCAAGTCATGGAATGCCTGCATAGGGGGTAGGAATGTGTGCCCCCTTGCTTGTTTATGTACCACATAACTGTGGCATTATCTGTCTTTATTAGTAGTTGTCCTGGATGTAGTAGGTCCTTGAAAGCTGTCAGGGCATTCTGTAGCATCTTTCTGATTGATGTGAGGATGCATTTGCTCCTTGGGCCACGTGCCCTGAATACATTTTCCTGCCATATGTGCCCCCCAGGCATAATCTGATGCATCCATTGTTATTGTCTGCCTGGCTGTGGGTAAGGTGAAAGGCTGTCCCTTGTTGTAGTGACAGGCATGGGACCACCATCGAAACTCCTGTTTGAGGCAGGGAATTAAAGTTACGATTGTCTCCAGGCTGTGACAATGTTAAGTCCAAACACTTTTTAGATACCATTGTAGTTTCCTCATATGCAGTCTTGCATATGGAATTAGTAGACTGCAGGACGCCATGAAGCCCAGGGCCTGTAGAATTTTTCTTGCAGGGAGCTGGGTCTTTGTTGCCATCAGTTGAAAGTACTGAGTTAGTTGCCTTTGTTTGTCTGGCGTGAGATAAGCCATCTGGGCAGTTGTATTTAAGCTTGCACCCAGGAATATTTTCTCTTGAGAGGGCACTAGTTTTGATTTCTTTTCGTTTACTGTGTACCCTAGGCAAATTAGTAATCTTTTTACAAACGCCAAATGCTTTAGTAGAATGTCCTTGCTCTCTGCTTGAATAAGGCAGTCGTCCAAGTAGGGATATATTTGAATTCCTTTTTGTCTACAAAATGCAATTACTGGTGCCAGGTATTTTGTGAAGACCCTGGGCGCAGTAGATAAGCCAAAGGGCAGTGCAGAGAATTGGTAATACATTGAACCTGCTATGAATCTGAGGTATCTTCTGCAAGTTTGTCTGATTGGGACATGCAGGTATGCCTCCTTGAGGTCCAAAGTAACTAGCCAAGCCTTCTTGCCCAGCATGGGTAGAAGCTGCTGTAGTGTTAACATTTTGAATTTTGGAACATCCAGGAAAGTATTTAGGATTGACAGGTCCAGTATTGGTCTCCAGACTTTGTCCTTTCTGGGTACTAAGAAAAGTCTGGAGTAAAATCCTTGCCCCTGTTCTTGCTGTGGTACTCTTTGAATAGCTTCCATGTCCATGAGAGCAGCAATTTGTTTTTGCGCCTCTGCCTATTGGTTTGGTGGCAGGTCTGGCATACCTCTTGATTTTGGAAGCGTGTGAAAGTGGAACCTGTAACCCTGAGAAACAATATTCAGTACCCATTTGTCCTGGGTGATTATATGCCAATTTTTTGAGAAAAGTGCTAGCTTTCCCCCTAGGGGGGCTGCCAAAAGGTAAGTGCTTGGCATCTGTAGAGGGAAGTCATTGGGACTGTTTCCTATAAGGTTGTGATTTGTCTTCCCCTCCCTTGGGTGCTGAAGCACCCCATTATTTAGGTCTGTAGGAGCCTTGGGGCTGAGATCTGCCTCTTGGGCGTCTGTATCTGCCTCTTTGTGGCCTGTCTGACACCGGAAAGGACCAATTTTTTGAAGGCCAGTTTCTGCTAAACCTAGGTGGTTGAACCTGTAAGAAATCCTTTACTGCCTGCATTGATTTTGTTTTATCCTCCATTTTCTTTAACACCTCTTCTGCCTTAACACCAAACAAAGTATCATGCTGTAGTGGAGCATCCAATAATTTTACTTTAACATGGTCAGGTAAACTTTGTTCTTTCAACCAAGCATGCCTTCGAATAACAGAGCCTGTAACTGCGGCTCTACAAGAAGCCTCTAATGAATCAAAACCACTTGTTCAGCTGCATGCAATAAATCCTGCATTTCCTTACTGTCAGGACTTTCTGAGATTGAAACCATTTTCTGCTTTAACAATGACATGAGATACTGTTACCCTTACAGCTAAAGTAGCAGAAGTGTAAACTTTTTTCCCCCCATCTGTCCAGAGCTCTGGAATCTCTATCCGAAGGGACAGGATTTTTAGCAGTGGAAGCCTTAACCCCTTTAGGACCCTGAGAAAATTGTTTCTGGATCGGCAGCAGGATTTTTGTAAAGAAATTTATGAGAGTCAGGGATCCTGTAATACCTGTCTGGCTTGACTGGTGCAGGGGGTAAAGAATCAGGAGTTGGACTGTATTCAGAGAAAACATCAACAATATCAAGCACAGGAGGAATAGCCAGGGGCCTGTGCTGGGGCAATAAAAGAAAGTCTCTGAGCCTTTTCTTGGATTCTGAATAATCCTGGCTCTCCCAATGGAAATGCTCCCTCATGGTGTGCAGGGTTTCCCCAAAGGAATAATCCTCAGGCGGAGAGGCTGAAGGTATAGACTCTTCTGCATCAGAGTCCTCATAGGGAGGGAGAGAGTATCCCTGATCAGAAGAGGAATCAGAGGAAATAGAAACCTGGTCAGAGGAATCATAGTCAGTGTCTTGCCTAGGCCTTTTGTCAGGAGGGAGATGGGAACCCCTAATTAATTAGGTCTTCGGCCATTTTAAGCATCTGTTTCTTTGGCATGGATGACTGTTCAGTAGAATGCTGTACTTGTTTCCTTGTCTTTAATGGTGTTTTTAACTTTGCCTTGGCTGCTGAAGTGGGCTTAATTGTAAGCTGTGAAGGTCTGAAAACACCCTCAGAAGCCAATGCATGCTCAGCGGCCCCGGACACATCTGAGGGAATAGTTTCCATAGGCCCAATACCTTGAGTTTCCACAAGCCTCGGTGTCTCCACGTGGCTGTCGGATACGGCCTGTGGCTCTGAGGTAGCGGGTGTCAGGGGGCTGTGAAAGCGCCTCACTGAGAACCGGCGACTGGCCTAGAAGAGGCTTCGTCGTCGGTTTTGGACCTCAGATGCATGTCCTTTTCTTTGTCTTTGTGTTTTTTATAAATTCCGGTGGTCGGTTGTTCAGACAGCATTATGTAATTAAACCTTCGGCCAAAATAATGAAAAGCAAAATCAAACTGACGTTTAATAGTGTGTTTGTTGAATCTAGCACAAAACCGACAACTAGTAACGTCGTGGTCAGGGCCTAGGCACAGAATACAGTAAGAGTGAAAGTCGTTATGAGGTATTTGCTTCCCACAAGAAATACAATTATTAACTTTTACTGACATCGGTCTGGAGCAAGAAAAAGTTTCCCCAACGGGGTACTTAGCTTTATTGAAGACTTCGGTTCTGAAACTCAATTTCTAAAATCTCAGGAGTCGGCCGACCAGCACTTGCAAACTGCTTTTGCTTCGGGCACCGCACGGCAAGAAAGACTGAAGAAAATGGCGTCGGTTGCATCTTTTATACCCCTAGCGCACTGACGTCAGAGAAGAGGCAACAGCAATTGACGCCGGACCAAGACTTTGGAACTCGGGCAGACTGCGGGTAGCCTGCCGGCAGATAACCCAAGTGTAATGACTGCAACAGTGAAACACGATGAACATCAGAGTCCTGATCAGAAGATTCATAGTCAAGGTCAATCCTAGGCCTCTTAGAAGGGGGGGGGGGGTTGACTACCCCTGATTAGAGTAAGAAGATTTTCAGCCATTTTAATCATTTGTTTTTTAGGCATAGGGGCCAGAACATGTGGCCTGGGCAGGGTCTTTAGACATAGATCGAGATTTAGGCCTTAAAATAGAAGGTGGAGTCGGTTTAATATGCAAGTCTGTAGGCCTGAAAACACCCTCAGAAGCCGGTGCCTGCACAGCGGCTCCGGACCCATCCAAGGTAGAGACAACCGCGGGTTCCATAGGTGAAGCATCTCACGGCATATCAGACTCCGAATGGGTCTTGGCAGAGGCCTGCAAGTCAGAAGTAGCAGGTATCAGGGGCTGGGAAAGCGCCTCACTGAGTACCGGCGAACTGGCGACTGGCTTAGGAGAAGCATCTTCGTCAGTTTTGGACCTCAACAGCCTGTCTCTGCCTTTTTCTTTGCGTTTTTTTCGGAATTCTGGTAGTTGGATGGCTAACAGACGCCATTTCTGGATAATTAAACAGAGAACTGAAATATTTAGAGGCAAAAATTTACAGACAACGTATAGTGCGCTGATTAAATAAAGCACAAAACCGACAGCAAGGTACGTCGTGGTCAAGGCCTAGGCAAGGAATACAGTACAAATGAAAATCTTTATGAGGCATTTGCTTCCCACAAGTAATGCAATTATTAACTTTTACTAACATCGGTAAGGAGCAAGAAAAAGTTTCCCCAACAGGGTACTTGGCTTTAATTTGAAGACTTCGGTTCTGAAACTCGAAAACGAAGATTTCAGGAGTCGGCCGACTGGCACTTGTGAACAACTTCTGCTTCGGGCACCGCACGTCAAGAGAGACTGATGTAATGGCTTCAGCTGCATGTTTTATACCCCTGATGACATGACGTCATGGAATAAGGGGCAGCAACCGACGCAGGCCCCAAGACTTTGTTCATCAGGCTGACTGAGGGCAACCTGCCAGCAGATTACCCAAATGTAATGACTGCAACAGTGAAACATAAAGAACATCTAGGACTGCAACACTGAATACACTCGAACATCTACATTTATGGTAAGTGTACACAGCTGTACTATGTTCTTTGTATTTCCTGTTGTAGTCATCACCTGTGGGAGGATTCCCAAAGCTGAGGAGAGTGGTCAGAAAGCCCTGCAATACAGCAGAGCTAAACCCTGCCCTAGCCTTAGAAAATAGAGGTAAGGTGGTAATGCTTAGAAAGGTATGGGTAGCAGCTTCCAGGATGTCCCTGGTGGGAACTCCTCTGAGAAATGCTATGAAAGCGGAGGCTGCCCTAGTGGAATGGGTTCGAATAGACTTGGGGGGGGGGGTTCCCATGCAATGTGCAGCAGAAATGGATACAGTGCGATATCCACTTGGAAATTGTTTGTTTGGAAATGGGCTTCCCGTCTGCCCCAGGATAAAAGCTGACAAGTAGTTGGTCTGTTTTCCTGAAGGGTTTACTACTGTCCAGATAGTATCTGAGCTGTCTGTGCATGTCTACTGAGTGCAGAATTCTTTCCCCCTTGTTTTGAGGGTTAGGATGAAGGTGAAAAGATGTATGGCCTGGTTGAGAGATACCACCTTGGGCATAAAGGAGGGATTAGTTCTCAGGGAGACCCTGTCTGCATGAAGATGATGAAGGGCTCAATGGCCATCAGTGCCTGAAGTTCTGAAACTTTTCTGGCTGAGGTGATAGCTAGGAGAAAAGCAGTCTTCCAGGACAGGTATCTTAGTTCTGCTGAAGCAGCAGGTTCGAAAGGTGGTAAAATTAGTTTTTCCAAAACATAACTCAGGTCCCAGGCTGGAGTGGGTAGCCTTCTGGGAGTTATGATATTAGAAGCCCCTCTGAGAAATAGCTTAATCAAAGGATGGGAGAACAGGGGTTGTTCTGTATCAAAATGAGCTGAAATGGCTGAGACATGGATTTTACTAGAGAAGGAGAGGCCACTATTAAGTAGCTCTGCTAGGTAGTCCAGGATACAAGGGCTGGAAGGTTGTGAGGTATTGCCCCCTCTGGACTGGCTCCAGGAGCAGAAACTTTTCCATTTTCCTGCATATGATTTTCTGGTGCTGGGCCTTCTAGCCTCTGTGATAATGTATAGCACCTGTTTGCTTAACAGGGGTCTCTTGTTTGCCTTCAGAGTATTAGCCATGCTGATAGTTTGACAGTCTGCAAGTCTGGGTGCAGCATCCCCCCCACACCTGAATTAAGAGGTCTGAGATCAGGGAAGCTGTCTGGGAGGCTGTAAGGTCAGGCTGCGCAGTAAGGGGATACCAATGTTTCTGGGCCAGTCTGGAGCAATGAGGATGGCCTTTGGTCTCTCCTTCCTTATTTTGATCAGTACCTTGGGAATAAGAGGCAGAGGTGGGAATGCGCACACAAAGAGGGTGTTCCAGGGGAAGGTCAAGGCATCCCCCTTCCACTCTAGGTGGTGACACTCCCTGCTATAGAATTTCTTCAGCTGATGGTTGAGCTGTGAAGCAAAAAGATCCACCTCTGGAGTCCTCCACGCCCGAGCGATTTGTAAAAAGATTTTTCTCGGGAGCTACCATTCATGGGGGTCCCGTAAGCTTTTGCTCAAGTGGCCTGGCAGGGTGGTGTTGATCCCTGGTAGGTAACGGGCTATCAGGTGTAGTCCCGTGAAAGGGGCTGTCAGCCAGAGGTTCATGGCTAGCCTGCACAGAGGGTAAGATTGGGCTCCTTCCTGTTTGTTGATGTACCACATTACTGTGGTGTTGTCTGTTTTGATAAAGAGAACCCCTGGCTTGAGATGGGGTTTGAAGGATGTCTGAGCCTTTTGTAATGCCATTGTTTCCTTTTGGCTGATGTGTAAGGGAAGGTGCTGGGCATCCCAAAGACCTTGGGTGCACCTGCCTTCTAGGTGAATGCCCCAAGCTATGTCTGCGGCATTGGTGGTAATGGTCTGCCCAGTTGGGCGGAGGGTGAAGAAAAGACCCTTTGTTGTGGGCACAGGCCCCTGCCCACCAGATAAACTTGGCCCTTATACAGGGGACAAAGGTAGACAGGTCTGTAGAGGTTAAGAGTGCTGACACCAAAGGTTCTTTAGGTACCACTGACGTTTTCTCATGTGAAGCCTGGTCAGAGGAATTAGAAAGATGCAAGATGCCATGTACCCCAAGGCTTGTAGGAAATTCCTCACAGTGAGGTGACTTCTGGAAGCCAACTGGGTAAAATAGAGAGGCAGGAAGCTCTGCTTTTATGGGGATATGAAGGCCATTTGGGATGCTGTGTCCAGCAGTGCTCCCAAGAAAATGATCTTCCTGGAGGGTGTTTGCCTTGATTTCTTCTCATTGATTGTGTACCCTAAGGAGGTTAAGGAGGGTTTTGACAAAGAGGAGGTCCTTGAGGAGCTTTTCTTTGCACTCTGCCTGAATGAGGCAGTCATTCAGGTAAGGGTAAATCTGTATATTTTTCTGTCTGCAAAAGGCTATGGCCAGGGCTAAGCATTTGGTGAATACCCTGGGAGCAGTAGATAAGCCAAAGGATAGCGTAGAGAACTGAAAGTGTTGTGAGCCTGCTCTGAAGTGCAGGAATTTCCTGCAGGAATTCCCTTATGGGGGATGTGGAGGTAGGCATCTTTTAGATCTAGGGTAACTAACCAGGCATTTTTTGTCAGCATAGGCAGCAGCTACTGCAAAGTTCGCATTTTGAGTTTAGGGACCACCAGGAAGGTGTTCAAAATGGATAGATCCAGGATGGGGCGCCAAGTGCCCTCTTTTCTGGGAACAAGGAATAGTCTGGAATAAAAGCCTTTGCCGGTATGATCTGAGGGGACACGTTCTACTGCTCCTTGGGATATGAGAGTTTAGACTTGTTTCAATGCCTCTGCCCACAGATTTGGAGGTTAGGTCTGGGTACCCTCTTGGAACTGGGAGTTGGCTGAAGTAGAATTTGTATCCCTGAAAAATTATCGTTAAGACCCATTGGTCCTTTGTTACATAAAGCCAATTTTCTTTGCAGAGGGAGAGCCTTCCTCCTAATTTTTGGTGAGAGAAAAGAGGGCAGAGACGGAGTCATTGAGAGTTTTTGCCACCCAGGGATGGCTTAGAACTCCCTGTCTTTGGAGTGGAAGTGGTCCACTGTTTGGTTCTCTGCTGTCCCTGGGTGGTCTGTCCCTGCGGGTCTTACCTTGCCCGTCTGCTAGGTGCAGGAAAGGACCAGTGTTTTGAGGGAAAATTTCTGCTGAACCTAGGAGGTTGTACCCGAAGGAAGTCTTTTACAGTTTGGATAGATTTTGTTTTGTCTTCCATCTTTTTAAGCACCTCTTCTGCTTTTACTCCAAACAAGCGGTCCTTATCCTTGTTTTGTCTTCCATCTTTTTAAGCACCTCTTCTGCTTTTACTCCAAACAAGCGGTCCTTATCCAAGGGTGCATCAGGCAATTTAGATTTGACATTATCAGGGACAGGTTGTTCCTTTAACCATGCATGCCTCCTAATGACAGATCCCAACACTGCTGCCCTGCTTGAGGCTTCCAGGGAATCATATCCACAGCGTAATGAGTGTTTAGCCACTTGCAGGTAGAGTGCATTAAATCTGCTAACTCTTTCGAATTGGCACATTCAGGAAAGGTTAAAATCTTGCTTCAATAGTTCCAAAGTGTGTTGTTAATATTTTAACATGTGGAACTGACAGTTGAGTGCTCTGACAGCTAAGGTTGCAGAGGTGTATACGTCCTTACCCCATCTGTCCAGAGCTCTGCAGTCCTTGTCAGGAGTAGTAGGATTCTTTACAGAACTAGCCTTAGCTCCTTTTGGTCCCTGTGTAATGACCTCTAGGTCTGCAGTAGGATTTCTGTACAGGTATTTGTGAGAATCCAGTACTCTGTAATACCTGTCAGGTTTTCTGGGAGCAGGTAGGAGGGCGTCAGGAGTTAAACTGGATTCATGGAAGACATCAACCAGCTCTAAGATTGGAGGGATGGGCAAAGATCAGTGCTGGGGCAGGTCTAGAAACTCTCAGTCTTTTCTTAGACTGAGGGAAGTCCTGGGATTCCAGTGGAAATGTTCCCTGAGGATGTGAAAGGTTCCCCAAAGGAAAGAACTTCTGGTGGGGAGGCAGAAGGAATGGATTCCTCTGCATCTGAATCCTCATAGGCAGTCAGAGGTTGCTGTTCCTCTTCAAAATCTGAATAATCAGACTCGTCAGAATCCTGTTCTGTCAGTATTTCAGGAGAAAGGTCTCTTTTCCTTTTAAAATGTGTGGTCTGACTACCCCTGATAAGGGTGATAAGATCCTCTGCCATTTTAAGCATTTGAGCTTGGGGTGGTGGAGCAAGAATAAAATAATGGCTAGAGGTAGTTTTCCTAGGAGTGGCCTTGCCTCTAGGCCTAAGAGTATCTATCGGTCTGAGGGAAACCGTAGTCTGAGAAGACGTCAGTTTTTGTGTAGATTCGGTAGTGAGAAAAATCTCCTCGGAAGCCGGTGCCTGCGTCGCAGCTCTGGACCCAACCGAGGCAGAGACAACCAAAGGCTCAGAAGACGAAGAGGGTTTTTGTGGCATACCGGACGCCAAAAGGGTCTCAGTAGAGGCCTGCAAAGGTATCGAATCAGGCAGCAGAGGCTGCGAAAGCACCTCATTGAATTCCAGAGAACGGACGACCTGCTTAGAGGTAGAGTCGTCAGAAGGCTTAGCCTTGTGTGGTCGGTTGGCTGATGGACACCATTTTGGAATGTGAAGATAGAAGACGAAAATGTCTGGTTACAATAAGAGCTCTACAATGATTGGTTCTCGCATTGAAGAGGGCACAGAAAGTACAGTTTTGTACCTACCATAAATGTAGATGTCCGATAGACATGCAACTGCAGTCATAACATGTGGGTTGTCCTGCCTCAGGCAGCCCTCGGTCGGCCGGATTCCAAAGTCTGGGTCCGACGTCGGCTGATGTCGCATTTCTCTCCGACGTCAGAGTGGCTGGAGTACATAAGCATCAGCCGACGCCATTTTCTTCAGTGTTTCTTGCCCCAGATGCCAGGTGCCCTCCAAGGAAGGCTGTAATCAAATTGGAAGGCAAAAACAGGATTCCAAACAAATACATGAGCAATAAAACAAATACACCATAGCAGATATCCCCAGCTAAGAGTAAGGGGGATAGGAGTGGACCCTAGGCATAGAGGGGTATGGAGGGAGGGAAAACCCAACTGCAGTTGCATGTCTATAGGACATCTACATTTATGGTAGGTACAAAACTGTACTATGTCCTTCAAGAATGCAACTGCAGTCATAACATGTGGGTAGAATACCATAGCTTAGCTGGGGAGGAGGTATGCTCTAGGAAAGAGATGGTGTGGCAATCAAACCCTGCAGGACTGCCGAAGCAAAGCCTGCTCTGGATCTGGAATATAGAGGGAGATTGTAGTGTTTGGAGAATGTATGCACGGAGCTCCACGTAGCAGCTTCTAGAATGTCCTTTGTAGGCACCCCTCTTAAAAATGCTGTAGAGGTGGCTGTAGCTCTGGTAGAATGTGGTCTGACAGGCTGGAACAGTCTTCCCATGAAAGGAATAACAGAATCTGATGCAATGTCCAATCCATTTAGAAATAGTCTGTTTTGAAATTGCTTTTCCTTGGACTGCAGGGGCGTAAGCTACAAAAACCTGTTCAGACTTCCTACTGGCCTTGGTTCTGTCCAGGTAGTATCGAAGTTGTCTATGAATGTCCAAGGTATGCAAAAGTCTTTCCCCCTTATTCTCAGGATTGGGGAAGAAAGCAGGCAGATGAATGGCTTGATTTAGAGAAACCCTAGATACCACCTTTGGCATAAAAGTAGGGTTGGTCCTTCATGAAACCCTGTCTCTGTGGAAAATAATAAAGGGTGGTATTGCCATTAGGGCCTGTAGCTCCGAAACCCTTCTTGCTGAGGTAATTGCCAACAGGAAAGCTGTTTTCCATGAGAGAAATTGCAAGTCAACTGAAGCTGCTGGCTCAAAAGGAGGTAGAGTCAGTTCTTCTAAGACAAAATTGAGGTCCCAGGCTGGCACTGGGGCCTTTCTTGGTGGCTTAATGTTCTTGATTCCCCTGAGGAATTGTCTTAGTAAGGGGTGAGAGAAAACAGGAGGATCAGTGTTGTATCTAGCTGAAATAGCAGATGCATGTATCTTTATTGAAGAATATGAGAGGCCGCTCTGCAACATATCTGCCAAATATTCCAAGATGAGTGGGATGTTCAGTAATGATGCATCATGTCCCTTGCTGGTATTCCAATTGCTGAATCTTTTCCACTTTGCTAAGTAAACCTTTCTGGTGGATGGTCTTCGAGCCTCTGTTAGTATCCGCTGAACTTCCTTGGAGAGAGATAAGCTGAAGTTATTTATGGAATCTTCCAGGCTGTTAGCTGCAGTGTCTGAAGGTTTGGATGCAGTGTTTCGAAATTGTGTTGAGTCAAAAGTAGAGGCCACTGAGGGAGGGCCCACCTCCTGGTGTGACATATGCTCCGTAGTAGTGGGTACCAGTGTTGTCTTGGCCAATCCGGAGCTATTATGATTCCCTTGGGCTTCTCTGCTTTGATCTTTAGTAATACTGAGGTCATCAGTGGCAGAGGTGGGAATGCATAGATTGCTAGAGAGTTCCAGTTGAATGAAAGGGCATCTATTTTCGAAGCCTTTGGATTGTATGTCCTTGTGCAAAATTTTGGTAGAAGATGATTGAGGTGAGAGGCAAATAGGTCCACTTCTGGCTTGCCCCATGTCGAAGTGAGTTGTCTGAAAGCCTTCGGATGTAACCTCCACTCGTGTGGATCTGTGAAATTCCTGCTTAGGCTGTCCACCAACACATTGTCTTTTCCTGGAACAAACTGGGATTGTAACTGGATGTTTAGACTCAGTGACTTCTCCCAAAGCTGCATTGTCAGTCTGCAAAGGGGGTAAGAGTGGGTGCCCCCCTGCTTGTTTATGTAGCACATCACAGTGGTGTTGTCTGTCCGTATCATTAAATGGCCTTGCTGGAGTTGGTGTTGAAAAGCCTCGATAGCATGCATTACTGCCAGCATTTCCTTTTGGTTTATATGCAGATGTGTTTCCTTTGGAGACCATTGTCCTTGTATACACCTGCCTTCCATGTGCCACCCATCCAAGGTCTGAGGCGTCTGTAGTCATGGTCTGTGTTATCTGTGGTTTTTTGAATGACATACCTGTGTTTTCCTGGCTCACCGAGGCCCACCATAGGAATTCCTTTTGTAGGCATGGAATGAGTGGTATGATTGTCTCCAAGTTGTTGCTGTGTTGAGACCAAATGCTTTTTAGGTACCATTGAAGCTTTACCATGTGTAGTTTTGCTAATGGAACCAGTAGAATGCAGGATGCCATGTAACCCAGGGCCTGTAGGAATCTCCTTGCAGTCATCTGGGTGAGTTTTGCTAAACCTTTGAAGTATTGAGTTAACTTCTCTTGCTTGTCTTCTATCAGGTAAGCCATCTGAGGCTGTGTCTAGTTTGGCTCCTAAGAAGATTATTTGCTGGGATGGCTGCAGTCTTGACTTTTGGAAGTTGACTGTGTATCCCAGAGCTTGAAGTAATCGTATGACATAATCCAGGTTTTTTGTCAACATCAATTTGTCGTCCGCTTGTATGAGGCAGTCGTCCAGGTACGGGTAAATTTGTATACCCTGGAGCCTGCAATGAACAATTACTGAAGCCAGGCATTTTGTAAATACTCTGGGCGCAGTAGATAAGCCAAATGGCAATGCTGAGAATTGATAATGCTCTGGCCCTGCAAGAAATCTGAGGTATCTTCTGCAGCTGTGTCTGATAGGGACATGCAGGTATGCCTCCTTGAGGTCCAGGGTAATCAGCCACGACTCCTTGCCCAGCATGGGAAGGAGTTGCTGTAGAGTCAGCATTTTGAACTTTGGTACTATGAGAAAGGTGTTTAATGCGGACAAGTCCAGTATTGGTCTCCATTGAGATTCTTTTCTTGGAACAAAGAACAGTCTTGAGTAAAACCCCTGTTCTTGTTGTGGAACTCTTTCTATTGCTTAGTGATTTGCTTGATAGCCTCTGCCCTTTGATGTTGTGGTAGATTTGGCATGCCTTGTTTTCTTGGTAAGGTATGAAAATGAAACCTGTACCCTCGGTCTATAATGTCCAAAATCCATTTGTCCTTTGTCAGTCTGTGCCAGTTTTCTGCAAACAGAGATAATTTCCCGCCCAAGGGAGCTTCTAGTTGTTCCCTGGTAGGTGGTAGTAGAGGAAAGTCATTGAGTTTGTGGTTGTTGGGCAGGTGAAACCCCTGCGTCACTTCTTTGGTTTCCTGGCTGCCATTGTCGCCCCTGTAAGGGCCTCTGTATTGGCCTCTTCCTCGCCACGTCTGTTCTTACCCCTTTGAAACTTTTCTGGATTAGGAAAGGACCAGTTTTTTGAAGGCCAATTCCTACTGAATCTGGGGGGTTGAACCTGGAGGAAATCTTTCACAGTCTGAACTGATTTTGCTTTTTCTTCGATGGTCTTTAACACATCCTTAGCATTTGCACCAAAAAGCTTGTTCTTTTCCAAAGGTGCATCCAGAAGTTTTGCTTTTACATGATCTGGTAGAGGTTGATCTTTTAACCAAGCATGTCTACGCATCACTGCCCCTGTCATAGCTGCCCTACATGAAGCTTCCAGTGCATCATATCCACACTGCAGGAAGTGATTGCTTACTTGCCGAGTGTTATGTACAGCTTCCTGCAAAGTCTTCCTGTCTAAAGGATCAGGAGAAGCTAATGTTTTTTTGTAAATCTTCTAAGAGATAATCCTGATATTGGAACATATGAAAAGGCAATTTAAAGCTCTCATAGATAAGGTAGTGGATGTGTAAACCTTTTACCCCATCTCTCTAATGACCTTGCTTCCCTGTTGGAGGGCAAAGGATTTTTGAGGTGGAGGCTGAAACTCCTTTAGGCCCCTGTGAAATAGTTTCCAAATCAGCAGTATGGGCCCTGAATAAATGGGAATGAGTTTCTGGGACCCTGTAATACCTGTCTGGCTTGGCTGGAGCAGGAGGAAGAGAATCAGGGGTAGCACTAGAATCAGAATACAAATCATCCAGAACATCAAGTACAGGAGGAATAGCTAAGGGCCTGTGCTGAGGCTTCTTAAGGAAAGTCCTAAGGCGTTTCCTAGAATCAGAATATTCCTGACCCTGCCACTTGAAATGTTCCCTCATGGTGTGCAGAACTTCCCCAAAAGAAATATCCTCAGGAGGGTAGGCCGAAGGGATGGAATCTTCTGCATCCGAGTCCTCATAGGTCTGGAAGAGCTCTTCCTGGCTATCAGAGTGTACAGAGCCCTCAGAGTCTTCATCTGAAGGAGTAGGGTCAGAGGGTTCAACCCGGGCCTTTATCAGGAGGAGGCTGGGATGCTCTCTCAGGATGGGCCTGTGAACCTCTAATCATGGAAATTAAATCAGCAGCCATGGACATAATTTGTGTCTCCGGAGTCGGCTGAGGTAAGGATTTAGAAGTAATATGCTTTGTTTTGCTGGCTGCCTTAGCCCTAGTGTAGGCCTTAATAGACATGGCCATATGAGGCCTGGCAGCTCCACGTGCAGGAGTGACCTTGTCTACAGCAATGGTCTCGGGCATTTCCTTGGTTTCGGTATCCGGAGGAAAGTCTATAACTGGCGTCGGAGTAATATCTGGAATCGGAGTAGTCGGTAATGCGGTGTCTTCGGTTCGGAGCGGTGGAGAGACCGTCTCAGAGGGAACCGGAGCACTCGCGCTAGGTTTTGGCGTGGAGTCGGTGGTAGACGCGGGCCGAGGATGTCGGTCCCGGTCTTTTCGCTTTTTGGGAGTTTGCGATGTCGGAAGATCCGACGGCATGGTGTAAGCAAATTTATCGCCGAAAAATCTTCAGCGAACTCCGCCCGGTGCCTGAGAGTGCACTTGTTGAAGCAGGCACAGGCTACACAGGCCGAGACATCGTGGTCTGGGCCCAGGCAAGGGAGGCAGTAAGAGTGGAAATCCTTATGAGGTATTTGTTTACCACAAAAAAGACAATTGTTAACTTTTTCAGTAATTTCTGACATCGGCTGAGGCAAGAAAAGGTCCCCAACGGGGTACTTAGCTTTTTTGATGACTTCGGTATCGTAGAATACAGGAGCTGACCGACCGGCACTTGCGAACCGCTTCTGCTTCGGGCACCGCGCGGCAAGAAAGACTGAAGAAAATGGTGTCGGCTGATGCTTATGTACTCCAGCCGCTCTGACGTCGGAGAGAAATGCGACATCAGCCAACATCGGACCCAGACTTTGGAATCCGGCCGACCGAGGGCTGCCTGAGGCAGGACAACCCACATGTTATGACTGCAGTTGCATTCTTGAAGGACATCTGGCAACGGGGGACGTTGTGGTCTGGGCCTAAACAAGTGAAGTATGAAGGGAAGTCTCTGTGTGGTATTTGCTTTCCACAGGCGAGACAACTGTTAACTTTTTCGGACATCAGTTTGTGCAAGAAAAAAGGATCCCCAATGGGGTAATTAGTTTTACACGTTTTCAGCTGTAATTCAAACTCTGGTAGCAACCGACCGGCACACTTGCGAACTGCTTCTGCTATAGGCTCCACAGCAAGAAAGACTGATGTAACGGCATCGGCTGCCTTTCTTTATAGCACAGACGACCGGATGTCAGGCAGCAAGTGACAGCAGCCGATGGACAAAAACACTGATTCTGGTATTCGGGCTGGCCGAGGGCTACCACAGCAGGGATAACCCACAGGTGATGACTTCAACAGTGAAACATGAAGAACACCCTGCGGAGAGGCTGAAGGAGGAAGACAGGATGGAGTCCGTGAAGAGTACAACTCAGTTCTAGATGGAAGGGAGGTCTTGAGGGGGCTGGAAGACCTCAGGCCAAGAGCTGATCTACTAACCTAACTACATCAAGCTCCGAAAGGCTCCTGGTGGAATGAACAAACATCCCAGAGGGAGATTCTGGATGGTCTGCGAAAGGACTTAACTGTTGACCATAAAAAGGGTCAATAGATGGGGAGTACCTAGTCCTGGGCAGGGATTCGACCTTCGGCACTGAGGTCGGATGACCAATTATTTGCATTGGAGAGGAGGTAACTCATATGGGTGAAACTAGTGTTGGTGACGAGAGGGCCATATGTACCGATGAAAGGGTCAGTACCATGGTAACTATTAACCTGTAGAAAGGAACCGGAAACCAGATGGTCCACTCAACAGAAGTTTAATCCAAAATGCACACGAACACAGCAGTTTAAAAGCACAAAGCATATCAAACACATAAACGTTGTAAAAACAGTTCCCCTTACGTTTTCATCTTTCAAACTTCATCTTCAGCACACAAAGAGGAGAAAAGGAAAGTCTATTTTTTTTTAATAACTAGAGAAAGAAAACGTACCAACGATGGTACAAAAGATTCACAGTAGCAGTAATCAGACAGAGGGAAAGCGGGTACCAACAATGGTACAGAAGATTATGTAAAGGTAAGCAAGAAGGAGGGAAAACCATCAACAATGGTATTCAAGAGAAAAACACTACTCATGTTAAGGAAAGAGGAGTAAATAAAGATTTAGGGAAGCAACCATACCTCACAGCCTCTTAAAGCAAGAAATCCGGACAAAGTATAAATAAAAGTGGGACAAAGGCCCAAAAGTAGGGAGAATTTTTAAATATTGCTCTTACAAGCTTAGAAAGTTGATAGCATAACAAAGTTTTACATTAGCATGAATTTTCTGATGAGTATGAAGTCTGAAACTCAAATGTATGTCATTATTTTCTACTTTCAACCTTTAATGAATTGCCATTAATTTGCCAGAAATAATTTCTTGAAAAACAAACCAAAAATATGAGGCAAAAATCTGGACATTTTATGAAAAGCTGTAAAGCTGAAAGGTATGGAAGCAAATACTTAGTAAAGACTTTCAAAAAAAGGCAAATACCACATTTATAAGAAAAGGCTAGCTTGAGAGCTGACAGGAAAGGAATGAGTCTGGCAAGCAGCAAACAAGATCTGAAGTAAGCCTGAGAGAGGCATTATGGGTAAAGATGAGCTTTACAGTTTTTGGAAGGCACAAGCTACAACAACATCAGAGTCAATTCTGTGATACAGAACCAAACCCACAGTCAAGAATTAAGTGAAGATTGACATCAGATTACAGTCTACAAAGCCATCTCAGTGATGGACTTCATTCCGGGAGACTGCGGCAGTCTCCCTTCCATGTCTTTCACCTTCTTCACAGTAGTCCAGCACTGGCCTATGAGTATATGCAAGGCAGCATTCTGGCAGCTGGCACAAAGGGTTAAGGTGGTGAGCTGTAGTTCCTGAGGTAGAGGGTTTGATTCCTTCAGTCCTTATTTGTTACAGAGTCACCTTGAGCAAGTCACTTAACCACACCAAGCTTAGGGACAACTGGAAATCTCATCTAGACTCTTTAGTGGTCTCATGGGCTACAAGCCTATGAGGCTATCTGTACTATTTTCCTCAGGAAGAATCACTGTAACAGTAAATTAACTTTGTGTTGGTACCATGGGAGATGGACAATTACAAGATCATCTTGTAGCAAAGTTGTGCTTAAATCTTAAGTCTTATAACCAAACAAAGCACACACAGTGCAAATACCAGTAACTAAGAACTAAAAAACATGCTGATACAAATACTCCAAAGGAATCAATCACACTTTATACAGGTTGGCATAATGGTTATGGTTTTTGCTTTACAGATACAAGGGTTTGATTCTCAAATGAGATAAATGTCAAGTTCTTAAGGTTTGGCTCTACTGCCATTTATAGTGACAGGATCTCCTCGGAAACCAAGTGACATTTAGGCTTAAAATGGACTGCAAGGGCAGTTAGCCTAGAGTACTGAACTATAGGGTTGGGTAGTTGGTATAATGGCAAAGGTGCTTACCCTTCACAGACACAAGGTACAGGGCATGATTATCACTATTGAAAGTGAAATTAGCTAGGCTTCAAATGACCCACAAGGGCAGCCAGCCTAGTACCTTCCTATGAACTTACGAACAATCACTGTTATGGCTGCTCAAACTGTCTCAAGCTTACAAATTGTAAAACAAGCCAACAACAACTTCCTCCTCATGGATCTTTAACTGGCTTTATTAAAATGATGGTACTCAAAGCATTATGGTCTTGTCCTTATGCAACAGGCAAAGCTGGTGTAGGTCTGGGATTGTTAAGAGAAGGTCACCAAAACACTTAGATGTCTTGCATTGCTCTAGCATCAAACACGACTGCATCTTCATTGTGAACATCAGCATAAAGATTTGAAATGTACAAGTAGCAGAAAAGAATTGGTGTGCACAACACTCGGCACATTCTCTTAGCCTAACATGCAATGCGCATGTTTATATCAGTAGAAGACATGCATTCCCCTTAGCAATAGAGAAAGAAATAACAATTGAGCCTAACACTGCAGAAGGCTCCTGATATTACATATAATGGTTCTAAAACATGGCTTATGACCACATCTAAAAGCACAAAGCTCAAGGTGACAGCTTTCCAAACTGCAGTACACACTGAAAACCAGACTCCCGATGGCTGACGTGGGCATATCAAGACTATACATCCATTCATCCACCCCTCCACAACCCCCCCATTTGTGGCACATTGGGTTGGGGTCAACAGAGAAAATCATCTAAAGCCAAGGCAAGCAAATTAATTCTTCCTCCTTTTTAATTTTTCCAAATCTTTTGGGTTTCTAATACCATGACAGGAACGGACCCCATCCCTAAGTCAAAGTATGATTAAAGTTCATGAACTTAGTACTGTTTCAATCTTTTATGTCAGCCAGAAGTGCTCTTCGCAGCACCCACAATGTGCCCAGTAATGACGTCTCCTGCAATTTGTACAAAGTTACATGTACTGGTAACATCTAAATATGAATGCAGATTCTTTTTAAGGCCTGTTATTCTTACTACTATTGGAAATGTCTGGGTATCTTTCTTCCAAATTGCTCTCGTTTCTGCCTGCAAATCCTAATATTTTATGACTGTGTCTCTCTCTCTCTCTCTCTCTACGCAACACTGTAGTCAATGGGTGCAGCAAATTCACTGATCAATGCTTCTTTTGTCTTCTTTTCATGGGCCACTATCTGGCTTTCTCGCATCTATCTTTTGAACTGTTGGCAATGGGTGATCTCATGTGATGTAGACCATTGTCTATAATGCTTTGTGGCTCATGTTTCCAGCATTTTTCATCTACTTCGATATTATAATGTTTTCACAATCCCCCAGTTCAACAGTCTTGCCACATTATTATTATGCCTTTCAGTATACAGTCCTCCTGCCATTTGTACATCACAGCCAGCAACAAGGTGTGCAACTGTTTCCAATTCTGTTTTCCAAAACCTACATTTGTCTGTTTCTCCCACATGTTCAATGGACTTTGTAAACAAACGTGTACGTAGCCCACTGTCTTGGGCTGCCAGTGTTAACATTTCATTTTTTGGTTTGAATTCTCCACTCCTTAACCATTCTTGCATTCGATCTTGATCAACATGAGGATCTTCCAGCAGTTTTCAATACTTGCAACTATATTTATGGACTTTCCATATTTCTTGCTTTCTCATCTGATCTTTCACCTTGTATTCTTTTTGTTTTTTGGCATATTCAGTTACCACCTGATTTTTATCTACTTCTGGTTTGATTTCCATTTCTGTTTGACGCCAATAAGCTTCCGCTGCACTAAGGGGAAGTTATCTTAGATTTATTCCTCAAGTTTCAAAACTTTCACTATGTTAGTGTTTTGTGAAGTCAGCAGATATGAATGAAGTCCCACGATTGCAGATCTATACAACTCAATTTCAAGGAGCCCCCCTAGCTACTTCAGAATGGGGAATATATATAATATTGGTATGCACTGATTTTTAGAAATCATTTGGTGAGCATAAACCATCCTTGTTTTCCTGTCTAATCTATCCAACACCTTTTGAGGCCAATCAATCACTCCAAAACTAAGCTAGGATAGGAAGATTGGTTTACAGTTTGAATTTTGTTCCTATATGTCAACACTGTTTGAATGATTAATTTTTAAGCCTTCTAAAATATTCCTTACTAAGTTTTATTAGCATTAATTTAAGTTTTTTTTTTTTTTATACGAGTTTAAGTTTTAAGGTTGATCCCTTATCAATTCCTAAATATTTATACACTCCCTCTTGCTCAAGTTTTTTTTTATCACATTCTTGTCCCAAACTGATGTTTTCTTGGTGCTGCAGCTTTCCTGCTTTAAATGTTGCTTTTGCACATTTAATCAATACCAAATGACACTGTTATAGCGCCTGAAAAAGTTTTGACTACTTGCAGTCGTGCTTTCAGTTCCTCCTCAGATGAGCTATACAGTTTTAAAGCATCAACAAAGAGAAGATGAGAAGTCTTTACACTGTTTTCTGGGAGCCAAATTATAGCCATGACCTAAATACATTAAGCAGACAGCTTAATGGGTTTAAGGGCAAGGAAAAAGAGCAATGGTGACAGTCACGCTGTAATATCCCCCTTTGAATTTTTATCCCTGGTACAATAATGTGCCCTTTATCATGGCTTAACTGCAAAGTGGTTTGCCACCATTTTATGGTCACTGTGATGTAGATCAGTGTAGGATGTATCTTATACATTTTTAAGCACTCTTATCAATGAATGCGGGATACTGTCAAATACTTTTTTGTAGTCAAACCATGCCATAACTTGGATTCTTTCCCTTTTTTTTTTTTTTTTTACAGTTCTCCACTATGACTACTTAACAACAAATGATCCTTTGTTCCATACAACTTTCTTTTAATACCCTTTTGTTCTACTGCCATAACTGAGTTTTCTTCTAAATGACTACATAAGAGTTTGTGGCTCGAAATGGAGGAGATTACTTCATCAAGAAGAGAGCAGCCAAAATATCATACCCCAAGGTCACTATTGAAAGGACAACAGCCTAAGCTATACAGGAATACCTCTGTCTGCTGCCCTGGCTACGGAGGGCATATGAAAGTATAATGAAAGGAAAAAGTAATCAATTTTTCAAATTCTCAATGGCGCTAAATCAGAAGAGATCTATCATCTTTTACAGACCCAATACACAATGGCCGAATGGAAATAGAACAGATAAACGTAACTAAGGAATCAAACTCCCAGACAGAGAGAAGACTGCCCTCTTGGTTTAACTGTCTAAAGCTTAGAACTTCTTAACCTCTAGCAAGGCATAAAGATGTGGGGGTCTCATAAACCTATGCTGCATCAAAGAGATCACAATGGAAAATCCCCTACAAATAAACATACCCCACTTTGCTAGAGACTACTGAGGGCATCTACCTTCTTAAGGCCAGAAAAATGAATATGGGTAAATTCAAAGTGCAAAATGCATCCTTAAGTACAGGTTCCATGACAGGATGGAGATATCTACTTGGAAAGAATGGCTCTGTTTTTTCAGGTTACTCCTCCTAAGTGGCAGCAAATATCTCTGCCTACTAAACAGCAGATAACAGACATAAGGTCAGTCCTTGGCTAGTCAAAGAAGAGTTTGTGGGTCAAGAAGAGCAGGAGGTTGTCTCATGAATGCCATTATGAGGTGAGACTGACCAGCACTTAGCCTCCTGATCCCTTCACAACTTAGTCTGCCAGACATTGATCCAGAATCACAGTAAGGATACTCTTGCTGGTCCCTATTCTGAGCACTTTCAGAGCTGTCTTTTTATGGGATATGATACGGGGCTCAAGCTTCATTTTACACCTGCGGGTAAGCTTGACTGATGCACAGACATCTGTGAAAGTGTTTTACATTGTTAATTCTGTATCAAAACCTATAACAATGCTGTTGTGGATCCTGGCTTGTAAACAGCAGACTACACAGACTATTAAAAGATTACTGCATTTAAGACACTGATCAAAGGAACATTCCACAACATGGGTTAGGAATGTGATCCAGACTGTGTAAGCAGCAGAAGTGAACTAAAATGTGCAGGGGATAGACTACCTTTCCAACATGTTATGCAACACAACAATGTGCTACAGCAGCAGTTGCAGTCTCTATCTCCCTATGTACTCAATGTATATTTCAGACATGATCAATCAAGCCCACGTAACTGAAAAGGAAGTTGTGGACTTACCATAACGTTCCATCTTTGTTGTCAATCTTCACTTATCCTTGACATATCTGACTCTGTTCCGACTCTCAGAACCGGCTAGGCCATTACATCAGCTCGCGAGATCCAAAAACCTCCTGAGCCAAGTCGCTACCCAGAATGCCTCTCTCTCTCTCTAGATTCCCTAAGATCGAGTTTGCAGCTAAGAAAGAAAGACCAGGAAAAGCATTGCCATAACTATGGAAGAGGCTATATCCAAGGTCATACATGAAGTAACAATTAACCAGGACTGAAATACGTTCCTTCAAGGAGTGTGAAAGAGGGGGAAGCAGGGAGGGGTGTCAAGGATAAATGAAGCTCGACAACACAGATGGAACGTTATGGTAACTTCATAACTTCTTTACTGATGTTGTCATTCTTCACTTATCCTTGGCATATGGGACAGTCTTCACCAACCTTGCATCTTGACAGGCCTTATGGAAGGATATTCCTGAGCACCACAGAGCCAAATGATGCTCTTCCCCTGGAGACCAGATACACTTTGTAATGAGTGATAAAGGTATGTGGAGAAGGCCAAGTTGCTGATGCACGTCATCCATGGAGGCCTTAGAGTGAAAAACAGCAGACATGTCTATAGCCCTTGCAGAGTGTGCTCGAACTGGGGCTGGTAATTGGAAGTTCTTATTGTAGATAAAGCTTATACATTCTCTTAACCACTTAGATAACATGAACTTTAAAACTAGTTTACCCGTGGAAGGACCTGAAAAGGAAACAAATAACTGGTCCGACTTTCTGAAGTCTTTAGTTCTGTTGAGATAAAAGGTCTGTGAACATCTAATAAATGTAAACAATATTCTCCCTTTTTAGAAAAATTAGGGAACAAGACTGGTAATTCAATGAATTGACTAATGTTAGTTTCAGATATTACTTTTGGAAGAAAGGATGGATTGGTTCTTAGCGATACCCTGTCCTTATGTAAAATCAAATATGGAGGTTTTCAGAATAACACATGAATCTTTGGAACTCTTCTAGTGAATGTAATGACTACTAAGAAAATGGTCTTCTATGAAAGAAAATTCAAATCACATGTAGCCACCGGCTCAAAGGGGGGAATGGACCAAGGACTGCAAAAGCATAGTAAGATCCAGGAATGAGAGGTTCCCTAAGGAGGCTTTAATCTTAAGGTTCTTTTCAGAAAAAAGAAACTTGCACAGCCTATATGACATTATAGAATGTTCAAAACCATTATGAAAATTAGAAATAGCAGCAAGCTGAACTTTGATGGTAGAATCAGCAGCTCCTTATTCGAACAGCATAGACAAAAATTGCAAAACTTTTCAAATGGTGCAGAAAAAAGATCAAACCCATTATCGCATGCCAACAAAGAGAATTTTTACATTTGCTGATGTAGAGTTTCCTAGTAAAAGGTTTATGGGAAGCTAACAAAATTTTCCAAACTGGGGATCACAAGTTATTTCATCTGGCAATCAATGGAACTGGAGCAACCAAGCAGTAAGCTTGACGTTTTTCAGGTTGGGATGAACAAGTCCCGGAGGATGGGGCAGAACCTGGTCAAGAGTTCATGGACATTAAACTGGTAAAGCCAAAGAAAGGGGGACTAGACTTGGCGAGGCCAAAATGGGGTCATGAGAATCACCTTGTTCTTCAACCTTACAGCTTTCTTTAAGAAGAGGGGTCTAAGAGAAAGGCAAAGAGTAGTCCTGAGGGCCAATTGCGAAGGAGAGCATCACTGGGGGACTCTCCTGATGGGGAATTAGGGTAAAGTAGCTGCTGCATTTCTTGTTTTGGGGTGATGCAAATAGGTTGCAGCAAGGCTGGCCCCAGTGACGGGAAATCTCCTATGCTTTCTGGGATTGAGAGACCACTTGTGAGGCAGAAGGATGCATCTGCTCAATTTGTCTGCTATCATGTTTGAGCTCCCCAGGATGCTCATTGCTACCAGAAAGTGGTTTGAAGAGATCATTCATTGCCACACCCAGAGGGCTTCTCGACACAGGTGGTAAAACTTGGTTCTGCCTTGTTTGTTGATGTACCAGACTACTGACAGATCTGACTGAATTGCAATTGTTCCTAAAGTGAGGGCAGTTTGAAAGGTCTGCAACGCTAAGATCACTGCCCTCAGTTCCAGAACACTGATATGCAGGTCGGCCTTTATCAGGAAATAAGTGCCTTGGACTGTTCTTAACTGAAAATGCCCCCCACTCCACCCAATCTGGCAACCATCTGTGGTCACTATGGCCTTGGGATGGGGTGAAACAAATGTTTGGCCCAAAAGAATTTCCTCGGATTCCATCCAGCAAGATAAATCCTCCTTGCAATGACTGGTAATTCACATGAGGTGAGACAGGGATGAGTGATGCTAGACCATTGGGAGGCCAGAAGCCACTGCAAAATTCTCAAGTGAAACCTTGCTAGCAGTACTAATATAATGACCGCCGCCATGGATCCTAGTGCCTGTAGAACTAGTAAAGCTGGAACATTGTCATTAGAGAGAAAGTACAGTTTTGTACCTACCATAAATGTAGATGTCCGATAGGTATGCATCTGCAGTCCTAACATATGGGTTGTCCTGCCTCAGGCAGCCCTTCGGTCGGCCGGATTCCAAAGTCTGGGTCTGGCCTCGGCTGATGTCGCACTTCACCCGACGTCACAGCTGCTGGGGTATAAAGGCATCAGCCGACGCCATTTTCCTCAGTGTTTCTTGCCCCAGATGCCAGGTGCCCTCTAGGAAGGCTAAATTTGGATAAATGCAAATAATTCCAAACAGTAGAGAGCATATATATATATATATATATATATATATATATATATATATATATATATATACAGATACATATATACAAACAAATACACCATAATAGATTCCCCCAGCTAGCTAAAAGAGGGGTAAATACCCTAGGAATACCACAGAGGGGAAGGAGGGTGGGTAATCCTGACTGCAGATGCATACCTATCGGACATCTACATTTATGGTAGGTACAAAACTGTACTATGTCCTTCAAGGATGCATCTGCAGTCCTAACATATGGGTAGAATACCATAGCCAAACTGGGGGAGGAGGCACTAAGATAAAGATGGTGTAGTTAAGATCCCTTGCAAAACAGCAGTTGCAAAACCTGCTCGGGATCTAGAGTATAAGGGAAGATTATAATGCTTGGCAAATGTATGCACGGAGCTCCAAGTAGCAGCTTCTAAAATGTCTTTGGTAGCCACTCCTCGTAGGAAAGCTGTAGTGGTGGCTGTAGCTCTTGTGGAATGAGGTCTGATATCTTCAGTTGTTGTCTTTCCATGAAAAGAGTAACAAAATCGAATGCAATTTCGTATCCATTTTGAGATTGTCTGTTTTGAAATTGCTTTTCCTTGCATTCCTGTTGCATATGCTACCAGAAGCTGGTCAGTTTTTCTGTTGGTCTTAGTTCTGTCCAGATAGTAGCGTAATTGTCTGTGCACATCCAAGGTATGTAGCAGTCTTTCCCCCCTGTTCTGTGGGTTGGGGAAGAATGTAGGTAAATAAATCGCTTGTTTCAATGATACTCTGGAGACCACTTTTGGCATAAAGGTAGGGTTAGTTCTCAGAGAGACTCTATCCTGATGGAAGATAAGGAAGGGTTGTACTGCTATTAATGCCTGTAACTCAGATACCCTTCTTGCTGAAGTGATTGCTAGCAGGAAAGCAGTTTTCCAAGACAAGAACTGTAATTCTGCTGTTGCTGCTGGTTCAAAAGGGGGAAGTGTTAACTTTTCCAGCACAAAGTTGAGATCCCATGTAGGTAAAGGTGGTTTCCTTGGAGGTTTTACATTTTTGATTCCTCTCAAGAACTGCCTGAGTAGAGGATGAGAGAAGACAGGAGGATCCATGTTGTATTCTGCTGAAATTGCTGATGCATGAATCTTAATGGAGGAGTAGGACAGGCCATTGTGGAACAGTTCTGCTAAGTATTCCAGGATGTGTGCTATGTTTGCCAATGAGACATTTTCTCCCTTTGCTGCACTCCAAATGAGGTATCTTTTCCACTTGGCTGAATAAGTTTTCCTTGTAGAGGGTCTGCGTGCCTCCAGGATAATGTCCTTAACCCTCTGAGATAAATCTGGGTTATTTTGTTTTATGCAATATTCCAAGCAGCTAGCTGCAGTGTTTTCAAGTTTGGATGTAGGATCTTGTAGTTGTTCTGTGTTAGAAGTAAGGGACATAGAGGTAGAGGCCATGAGTGTGTCCGAGACATGCTTCTCAGTAGTGGGTACCAATGTTGCCTCGGCCAGTCTGGAGCTATCAGGATTACCCTTGGCTGATCCTCTCTGATCTTCAGTAAGACTTTGTACATCAAAGGAAGAGGTGGGAATGCATACGCTGTCAGGTTTTTCCAGCTGAAGGAAAGGGAGTCCACCCTCCAAGCAAGTGGGTGGTATGCTCTTGTGCAGAATTTCTCCAATTGGTGGTTGTGTGGGGAGGCGAACAGGTCTATCTCTGGTAGTCCCCATTTCTTTGTTATGGCTTTGAAGATTTCTGGATGCAGCATCCATTCGTGAGCATCCGTGGTAGTTCTGCTTAAGGTGTCTGCTAGTGAATTTTCTTTTCCTGGTACAAATCTGGCCTGAAGTTGAATGTTGAGATTCAGGGCCACATTCCACAGGTCCATTGCCATCCGGCATAGAGGATATGAGTGTGTAACTCCCTGTTTGTTGATGTACCACATGACTGTGGTATTGTCCGTCCTTATCAGCAGATGACCTTGTTGAAGGAGTGGTCTGAATGCCTGGATCGCATGTTTCACTGCCAGCATCTCCTTTAGATTTATGTGTAGATTCAGCTGGTCTTGGGTCCATAGGCCTTGTATACACTTGTCCACCATGTGTGCCCCCAGCCTAGGTCTGAGGCGTCCGTGGTGATGGTCTGGCTTGGATGAGGTTTGTGGAAAGGCAATCCTCTGTTCAACTGACAGGCCTGAGCCCACCACAGGAATTCTTGCTTCAGGCATGGAATTATTGGAATCTGGGCTTCTAGACTGTGCTTGTGTTGAGACCATACATTCCTTAGGTACCATTGCAACTTTCTCATATGCAGCCTGGCATGCGGAATCAATATTATGCAGGATGCCATGTAACCCAGGGCTTGCAGGACTTTCCTTGCAGTAAGCTGAGTTTGAGTTGTTAATGTCATGAAGTAGACTGGTAGTTGCTTTTGTTTTTCTTCTGTGAGAAAAGCCATCTGAGTTGATGTATCCAGTTCTGCACCCAAGAATGTTATCCTTTGGGATGGTACTAGTCTTGACTTTTGCATGTTGACTGTGTATCCCAAGGCTTGCAATAGTTGTATGACATTTTCCAAATCTTTTGTTAATTTTGCCTTGTTGTCCGCTTGTATTAGGCAGTCGTCCAGGTATGGGTAAATTTGAATTCCCTGAAGCCTGCAATGAGCAATTACTGATGCCAGGCATTTCGTGAATACTCTGGGCGCAGTAGATAAGCCAAAGGGCAATGCTGAGAATTGATAATGCTCTGATCCTGCAAGAAATCTGAGGTGTCTTCTGCAATCTGGTCGTACAGGGACGTGCAGGTATGCCTCCTTGAGATCTAGAGTCACCAGCAAAGACTCCTTGCCCAGCATGGGAAGAAGTTGCTGGAGGGTCAGCATTTTGAATTTTTGGAACAATGAGGTATGTGTTCAGTGCGGACAAGTCGAGAATAGGTCTCCATTGATTTTCTTTTCTTGGTACAAGGAAAAGCCTGGAGTAAAATCCTTGGCCTTGTTCCATAGGCGGTACCTTTTCTATAGCTCTCATCCTTAGTAAGTTGTTGATTTGTCTTAGAGCGTCTGTTTTTTGGCTTGGTGACAGGTTTGGCATTCCTCTCTTTTTTGGTAGTGTGTGGAAGTGAAACCTGTAGCCCTTGTTTATTGTTTGTAAAGTCCATTTGTCTCCTGTAATGTAATGTCAGTTGTCGGAAAATAAGGCTAGCTTTCCGCCCAAGGGTGCTTCCAGTTGTTCCCTGGTAGGCGGAACCAGAGCCAAGTCATTGTGTCTGTCCTGTGGAAGTGGTTGTAGTTGAATCTGTGGCAGTACTTCTCTGGTTGGTAGGTTGCCACTGACGTCCCCTTTAGGCACCCCTAGACTGACCTCTGCCTCTTGGGCGTCTATTTCTGCCTCTCTGTGCTCTGGAGTTGTCTGGAAAGGACCAATTCTTCGAAGGCCAATTTCTGCTAAACCTCGGAGGTTGGACCTGTAAAAAATCTTTGACTGTTTGGACAGATTTTGCTTTTTCTTCCACCTTCTTTAGAACCTCCTGTGCAGGGGAGCCACACAAACTTTGTTTCTCCATGGGAGCATCTAGGAGTTTTGACTTAACATGGTCTGGCAAGGATTGTTCTTTTAACCAGGCATGCCTTCGAATCACTGTTCCAGTCATAGCTGATCTAAAGGAAGCTTCCAGTGCATCATAGCCACATTTTAAGAAATGATTACTGACCTGCTGAGAGTTATGTACCAAATTCTGAAGGGACTTGCGGTCTATAGGTTCAGGAGAGGACAGTTTTTTATTTAGCTGGTCTAACAAAAATTCCTGGTACAGAATCATGTGAAATTGACAGTTTAAGGCCCTGGCCGAAAGAGTAGCAGAAGTAAAAACCTTTTTACCCCATCTCTCTAATGATCTAGATTCCCTTTCAGAGGGAAGAGGGTTTTTGGCAGAGGCAGCTGCCACACCTTTAGGGCCCTGTGAAATGGTTTCAGGGTCTGCAACAGGAGCCTTATACAAATGGTAGTGTGTGTCCGGGACCCTGTAATATCTGTCTGGCTTGGCAGGGGCCGGAGGAAGAGAATCAGGGGCAGTACAGGCATCATTATATGCATCATCAACAACTGTTAGTACTGGAGGAATGGCTAAAGGCCTATGCTGTGGTAAGTGTAAAAACGTCCTTAGCCTTTTCCTTGAATCTGAAAAATCCTGGCCCTGCCATTGGAAGTGTTCCCTCATAGCATGTAAGGTTTCCCCAAAAGAAAATTCTTCAGGAGGAGAAGCAGAAGGAATGGAGTCTTCTGCATCAGAATCCTCATAAGGAGAATATGGGCCTTCCTGATGATCTGAAATGTCTGAGTCATCCGAGGAATAGTCTGTAGAGACAGGTTCTGGGGGTTCAGTCCTAGGCCTCTTATCTGGAGGGGGCTGAGAGGCCCTGTCTGGGTGAGGTTGGGATCCCCTGATCAAAGAAATGAGATCCTCAGCCAGGCTGAGTATTTGGGAACTAGAGGTAGGCCTATGTGAGGGAGTTTTAGTAGGTAAGGCCTTAGAAGATTTAGCTGCTTTAGCCCTGGAAAAAGCCTTGATAGACATAGAAGCAGGGGGTCTAGCAGCCCCACGTGCAGGGGTAGATATGTCTAAAGGAATAGTGTCTGACAAATCCTGGGTGCCTGCTTCTGTAGCAGTAAATTCAGTAGCAGATTCAGCCATGCTCTGTAAGGTCTCGGCTATCGGAGGCATGCTTTCGGCCGAAGGAAGAACCGAGGACTCGGTTTCAGCCGAAACCGAGACACTCGCGGCTGGCCTAACCGTGGTTTCAGCCGAAAACGCGGACCGCGAGTGTTGGTCCTTTTCCTTGCGCTTTTTAGCTAATTGTGTAGTCAGAGTCTCCGACGGCATTTTGTATGCAAAAGCGGGACCAAAAAACTCCTCTGCAAACTCCGACCGACGTCTAAGCGTCCGTCGGTTGAAGGAAGCACAGGCTAGACAAGCTGATACGTCGTGGTCTGGGCCTAAGCAAGGAAGGCAGTAAGAGTGGAAATCCTTATGAGGTATTTGTTTCCCACAAGTTAAACAATTATTTACTTTGTCTGACATCGGCTGAGGCAAGAAAGAGTCCCCAACGGGGTACTTAGCTTTTTAGAAGTCTTCGGTAGTAGAAATCTCTGGATCTGACCAACCGGCACTTGCGAACAGCTTCTGCTTCGGGCACCACGCGGCAAGAAAGACTGAGGAAAATGGCGTCGGCTGATGTCTTTATACCCCAGCAGCTGCGACGTCAGGTGAAGTGCGACATCAGCCGAGGCCAGACCCAGACTTTGGAATCCGGCCGACCGAAGGGCTGCCTGAGGCAGGACAACCCATATGTTAGGACTGCAGATGCATCCTTGAAGGACATCAATGTTTACCTGAGATCTTTTCTGCAGTTTGTGAAGAGGAAAGGAGGATATGCAAGAGGTAATATTCAGGCAGGCTCCTATGAACTCCCAATTGTTGGGTCCGACTTGGATGAGATTTGGTTTGATTCATCGTAATACCTACACAACAACAAATGTGTGGGGTGAAATCTCTCGTCTGTTCAAGTGGATGCCTGGTAGCAGCGGTAAGGAGCCAGTCGTCCAAATATGGAAACACTCGGAATCCGTGCAGTTCAGGTGAGCTGCTACTGCTGCCATACACTTGGTGAACAGCCTGGGGGGGGGTGGAATGTGATGAGACCAAAGAGCAGAGCTGTGAACTGATGATGACTGGCTCCCAGCCAGAAGCAAGGAAAGTGCAGTAGTGTACACTTACCATAATTGTAGATGTTCGAGTGTATTCACTGTTGCACTCACTACATTTGGGTAATCTGCTGGCAGGTTGCCCTCAGTCAGCCTGATTAACAAAGTCTAGGGTCCTGCATCAGTTGCTGTCCCTTCATCCATGATGTCAGGTCGTCAGGGGTATAAATTCATGCAGCTAACGCCATTACATTCGTTTTTCTTGCCCCAGATGTCAGGTGCCCCCCAAATGGGGAGCTCTATATATATATATATATATATATATATATATACACACACACACACACACACACATACATATACACACACATTTATATATATATATATATATATATATAAAAATTTAAAACACAAAAAATATACCTCCAAATAAAAGCAAATACAACAAAAAGACTTTTGAGCATAGTAACAGAAAGAAGAGGCATAGTAAGAGAAAAGTAGGGGGCTGGTGGGTGGGTAACCAGGACTGCAACAGTGAATACACTCGAACATCTACATTTATGGTAAGTGTACACAACTGTACTATGTTCTTCATGTTTCACTGCTGCCATCATTACATTTGGGTAGAATCCCAAAGCTATGGTTGGGAGGATGGAATTATACAGCATTAGGAGCAGCTGTAAGGCCCTGCAGGACAGCAGTGGCAAAGCCTGCTCTGGATTTAGAGAAGAGAGGTAAATGGTAATGCTTGGTGAACATATAAACTGAGCTCCAGGTAGCAGCTTCTAAAATGTCTCTGGTAGGAACCCCTCTAAGAAAGGCTGCAGAAGTAGATGCAGCCCTGGTGGAATGGGATCTGATCCCCTTGGGGACAGGTTTACCATGATGCATGTAGCAGAAACGAATAAAATGGCTTATCCATTTTGAAATTGTCTGCTTTCGGATAGCCTTTCCCTCTGCCCCTGCAGCAAATGCCACCAGTAGCTGCTCAGATTTTCTTAGAGAGTTTGTCCTGTTCAAGTAGAATCTTAGTTGTCTGTGTACACCCAATGAATGAAGAATCTGCTCCCCCTTGTTCTGTGGATTTGGGAAAAAAGTTGGTAGATGAATGGTCTGATTAAGAGGCACACTGCATACCACTTTAGGCATAAAGGATGGATTGGTCCTGAGCGCTACCCTGTCCGGGTAGAAAATAATAAAAGGCTCCACTGCCATGAGAGCCTGTAGTTTTGAGATCCTTCTAGCTGAAGTGACTGCTAAAAGAAAAGTCGTCTTCCAAGAGAGAAATTTTATGTCCGCAGTAGCAGCTGGCTCAAAAGGAGGCTGGGTGAGTTTTTCCAACACAAAACTGAGGTCCCATGCAGGAGTTGGTGCTCTCCTGGGAGGTCTTAAATTTTTGGCCCCTCTGAGATACTGCTTTAGCAGGGGATGAGAAAAGAAGGGAGGCTCTGTCTTGTAATGAGCTGAAATGGCAGAGGCGTGGATTTTTATGGAAGAGAAAGATAGGCCCTTGTGAAGCATCTCAGTTAAATATTGCAGAAATCTGAGGAATATCGGGCATTTCTATGCTTATTCCTTGTACCTGATTCCAAGCACAGAATCTTTTCCATTTATCAGCATAAGATTTTCTAGTGCTACGCCTTCTAGCCTCCAAAATGACATCCATCACAGGTTTGCTGAGAGATGTAACTGGTGAAATTAGTTGATAGGCCATGCTGCAAGATTCAGAGTTTGGAGCGGAGTACTGTAGAATTTGAAAGTACTGCTGAGACAGAAGATAAGGTGTCTGAGGCAGGTACCACAGAGGAAGGTGTGACATATTGCGTTAGAGCAGGTACCAGTGTTGGCGAGGCCAGTCTGGAGCAATCAGAAGCATTTTTGGTTTTTCCTGTCTGACTTTTAGTAATACCTTGGAGATCAGAGGCAGAGGGGGAAAAGCATAGACCGATAGGTTTTTCCAGCTGAAGGATAGAGCACCCACTTTCCAAGCTTTTTTGTGATGGATTCTTGTGCAGAATTTGTCCAACTGATAGATCTTTTTGCCTCACCCCAAAACTATGTCTGGGCTCCCCCATTTGCGTGTCAACATGCTGAAGATTTGCGGATCCAGTTTCCATTCGTGTGGGTCCATAAGACTTCTACTTGGATCGTCTGCCAGAGTAGTTTGCTTTTCTGGCAGGAAATGAGCTTGTAGATGCATTTGGTAAGACAAGGCTGTGTTCCACAAGGCCATGGTTAGTCTGCAAAGGGGGTAGGAATGGGTACCCCCCTGCTTGTTTATGTACCACAAACATGACTGTGGTGTTGTCCGTCCTTATCAGTAGTTGTCCGGGATGATGAAAGTCCTTGAAAGCTGTCAGAGCATTCTGTACAGCTAGCATCTCTTTCTGGTTGATATGCAGGTGCATTTGATTTGGGCTCCATTCGCCCTGAATGCATCTCCCTGCCAGATGCCCCCCCCCCCCGCTTGTTTATGTACCACAAACATGACTGTGGTGTTGTACGTCCTTATCAGTAGTTGTCCGGGATGATGAAAGTCCTTGAAAGCTGTCAGAGCATTCTGTACAGCTAGCATCTCTTTCTGGTTGATATGCAGGTGCATTTGATTTGGGCTCCATTCGCCCTGAATGCATCTCCCTGCCAGATACCCCCCCCAAGCATAGTTTGATGTGTCTGTAGTCAGGGTTTGCATGACAGGGGGTGGAATGAATGACAGTCCCATGTTTTGGTGATAGGCCTCTGCCCACCATAGGAACTCTTGCTGCAGGCAAGGAATGATAGGAATCATTGTTTCCAGGCTGTGACAATGTTAACTCCATAAGCTTTTTAGGTACTACTGAAGTTTCCTCATATGCAATCTTGCATATGGAATTAGAAGAGTGCAGGAAGCCATGAACCCCACGGCCTGCAGAATTTGTCTTGCAGATAACTGGGGTTTTGTGGCCACTTGTTTGAAGTAAGTCATCAACTGGATTGGTTTGTCTGGCGTGAGGTAAGCTATCTGGGCAGTTGTATTCAAGCGTGC
Organism: Protopterus annectens; assembly: GCF_019279795.1. Lineage (NCBI taxonomy): Eukaryota > Metazoa > Chordata > Ceratodontiformes > Protopteridae > Protopterus > Protopterus annectens. The sequence continues at coordinate 271,029,636 of NC_056746.1, read as the reverse complement.
ACCCAGGAATGTAATTCTTTGAGAGGGTACCAGTTGTGATTTATTTTCGTTTATGGTGTACCCTAAGTAAGTTACAAGCATTTTTACAAACACCAGATGCTGTAGAAGAGTGCCCTTGTTTTCTGCCTGAATTAGGCAGTCATCCAGATAAGGATAAATTTGAATGTTTCTTTGTCTGCAAAACGCAATTACTGGAGCCAGGCACTTTGTGAAGACGCTGGGCGCAGTAGATAAGCCAAAGGGCAGTGCAGAGAACTGGTAATGCAAATAGCCTGCTTTGAAGAGGAGGTACCTTCTGCAAGATTCCCTGATTGGGATATGCAGGTAAGCCTCTTTTAAGTCTAGAGTTACCAACCAGGCATCCTTGCCTAGCATAGGCAGTAACTGTTGTAGAGTCAGCATCTTGACTTTTGGAATGTCCAGGAAAGTAATTAGAATGGATAAGTCCAGAATTGGACACCATGATTGGTCTTTTCTGGGTACCAGGAAAAGTCTTGAATAAAAACCTTGTCCTTTTTCCTTTTCTGGTACTGGTTGAATAGCCCCCATATCTATGAGGGACATAACTTGTTTCTGCGCCTCTGCCCACTGATTTGGAGGCAGTTCTGGCCATCGGTTTAGAACTGGCAACGTGTGGAAATGAAATCTGCATCCCTGGGATACTATATTTAAAATCCACTTGTCCTGGGTAATTAGATGCCAATTTTGTGCATGAAGTGCTAGTCTTTCCCCCAAAGGGGCTGCCAAAAGATAAGTGCTTGGAAATAGCAGAGGAAAGTCATTGAGACTGTTTACCATAGGGGGTGCCTTGCTATTTTCAGCTTTGGAGGTGGAGGCACCCCATTGTTTTGTTATGCAAGTTCCTTGTGACTGAAACCTGGAGCCTTTGGAGTGTCTGGGTTTGACCTGAGCGGCTCTGGTGGGTACTGAAAAGGACCAATTCGTAGTAGGCCAGTGCCTACTGAACCTGGGAGGCTGCACATGTAGGAAATATTTTACAGTTTGCATAGATTTAGCTTCGTCTTCCATCTTTTTCAAAACCTCTTCTGCCTTATTACTAAACAGACTGTCCTGTTGTAAAGGAGCATCCAACAATTTTGCTTTAACATGATCAGGCAGATTTTGCTCCTTGAGCCAAGCATGCCTTCTGATCATAGATCCAGTTACAGTGCCCTGCAAGAGGCCTCCAAGGAATCAAAACCACATTGCAAAGTATGCTTTCCAACTTGTTCAGCTGAATGCAATAAATCTGTAACTCTATTTTCCACACAGTCAGAAATCAACATCATTTTCTGTTTAAGTAAGCCCATGACATACTGCTGATATTTAAGCATATGAAATTGACAGTTTAAAGCCCTGATTGCCAGGGTTGCAGACATGTAAACCTTCTTACCCCATCTATCCAGCGCCCTGGAATCTCTATCAGAAGGGGTAGGATTTTTAGCAGTAGAGGCCTTAATGCCCTTGGGACCCTGAGAAATGGTTTCAGGATCAGCAATAGAATTTTGGAAAAGGAATTTGTGGGAGTCAGGAACCCTGTAGTATCTGTCTGGCTTACAAGGAGCTGGAGGCAGAGAATCAGGAGACATGCTAGATTCTGAAAAAAACATCATCAACAATGTCTAGAACAGGAGGTATAGCCAAAGGCGTATGCTGAGGAAGAAGAAGAAAATCCATAAGTCTCTTTTTAGATTCAGAGAAATCCTGACTTTCCCAATGGAAATGTTCCCTTAAGGCATGTAAAGTTTCCCCAAAAGAAAAATCCTCAGGGGGAGAAGCAGAAGAAATGGAATCTTCTGCATCAGAGCCCTCATAAGTAGGACTAGACAAACCCTGTTCATTAGAAGAGTCAGAAGAAATAGAACCCTGTTCAGAAGATTCATAATCAATGTCTTGCCTAGGCCTCTTGGAAGGAGGGGGTTGGCTACCCCTGATCAGAGTAATTAAATCTTCAGCCATTTTGATCATTTGTTTTTTAGGCATAGGGGCCTGCACATGTGGGCCCGGCATCGGCTTTTTAGTTATATATTTAGATTTTGGCCTTAGTTTTGAAGATGGCGTTGGTCTAATATACAAATCTGTAGGCCTGAAAACACCCTCAGAAGCCGGTGCCTGCACAGCGACTCCAGACCCATCTAAGGTACAGACATCCGCGGGTTCCATAATTGAAGCGTCTCATGGCATACCAGACTCCGAATGGGTCTCAGTAGAGGCCTGCGAATCAGAAGTAGTGGGTATCAGGGGCTGCGAAAGCGCCTCACTAAGTACCGGCAAACTGGTGACTGGCTTAGGAGCAGCGTCGTCGTCAGTTTTGGACCTTGTTGGGCTGTCTCTGTCTTTTTCTTTGCGTTTTTTAGGTATTCCGGTAGTTGGATTGCTAACCAACGACATTTCTGGATAGTTAAATCTTGAGCCAAAATATTTTGAAGCAAAAATATACCAACATTTAATCGTGTGTTGATTAAATTTAGCACAAAACCGACAGCAAGGCACGTTGTGGTCAGGGCCTAGGCAAGGAATATAGTACAAAAGAAAATCCTTATAAGGTATTTGCTTCCCACAAGGAATGCAATTATTAACTTTTATTGACATCGGTAAGGAGCAAGAAAAAGTTTCCCCAACAGGGTACTTGGCTTTTAGTTGAAGACTTCGGTTCTGAAACTCGAAAACGAAAATTTCAGGAGTCGGCCGACCAGTACTTGCGAACTGCTTCTGCTTTGGGCACCGCGCGGCAAGAAAGACTAATGTAATGGCGTCGGCTGCATGTTTTATACCCCTAATGACCTGACGTCATAGATGAAGGGACAGCAACCGATGCAGGACCCAATACTTTGTTAATCAGGCCGACTGAGGGCAACCTGCCAGCAGATTACCCATATGTAATGACTGCAACACTGAAACACGAAGAACATCCTCAAGGAGTGCTTGTCCAATTTTATGTGATAATACATGTCCTGGATGTCTACAAAGCACATCCAATTATCTCTCCCTAAGAAAGGGAGAACAGACTGAACCGTGACCATCCGGAATCTAGTCTGTTGAATGAACTTGTTCAGAACACGGAGCAAGTACAGTTTTGTACCTACCATAAATGTAGATGTCCGATAGGTATGCATCTGCAGTCCTAACACATGGGTTGTCCTGCCTCAGGCAGCCCTTCGGTCGGCCGGATTCCAAAGTCTGGGTCTGGCCTCGGCTGATGTCGCACTTCACCCGACGTCATAGCTGCTGTTTATTGGGTATAAAGGCATCAGCCGACGCCATTTTCCTCAGTGTTTCTTGCCCAAGATGCCAGGTGCCCTCTAGGAAGGCTCAATTTGGATAAATGCAAATAATTCCAAACAGTAGAGAGCAAACAATATAAAGATATATAAGTATATACATATATACAAACAAATACACCATAATAGATTCCCCCAGCTAGCTAAAAGAAGGGGTAAATACCCTAGGAATACCACAGAGGGGAAGGAGGGTGGGTAATCCTGACTGCAGATGCATACTTATCGGACATCTACATTTATGGTAGGTACAAAACTGTACTATGTCCTTCAAGGACGCATCTGCAGTCCTAACATATGGGTAGAATACCATAGCCAAACTGGGGGAGGAGGCACTAAGATAAAGATGGTGTTGTTAAGATCCCTTGCAAAACAGCAGTTGCAAAACCTGCTCGGGATCTAGAATATAAGGGTAGATTATAATGCTTGGCAAATGTATGCACGGAGCTCCAAGTAGCAGCTTCTAAAATGTCTTTGGTAGCCACTCCTCGTAGGAAAGCTGTAGTGGTGGCTGTAGCTCTTGTGGAATGAGGTCTGATATTTTCAGGAGTTGTCTTTCCATGAAAAGAGTAGCAAAAACGAATGCAATTTCCTATCCATTTTGAGATGGTCTGTTTTGAAATTGCTTTTCCTTGCATTCCTGTTGCATATGCTACCAGAAGCTGGTCAGTTTTTCTGCTGGTCTTAATTCTGTCCAGATAGTAGCATAATTGTCTGTGCACATCCAAGGTATGTAGCATTCTTTCCCCCTTGTTCTGTGGGTTGGGGAAGAATGTAGGTAAATGAATTGCTTGGTTCAATGACACTCTGGAGACCACTTTTGGCATAAAGGTAGGGTTAGTTCTCAGAGAGACTCTGTCCTGATGGAAGATAAGGAAGGGCTGTACTGCCATTAATGCCTGTAACTCAGATACCCTTCTTGCTGAAGTGATTGCTAGCAGGAAAGCAATTTTCCAAGACAAGAACTGTAATTCTGCTGTTGCTGCTGGTTCAAAAGGGGGAAGTGTTAACTTTTCCAGCACAAAGTTGATATCCCATGTAGGTAAAGGTGGTTTCCTTGGAGGTTTTACATTTTTGATTCCTCTCAAGAACTGTCTGAGTAGAGGATGAGAGAAGACAGGAGGATCCATGTTGTATTCTGCTGAAATTGCTGATGCATGAATCTTAATGGAGGAGTAAGACAGGCCCTTGTGGAACAGTTCTGCTAAATATTCCAGGATGTGTGCTATGTTTGCCAATGAGACATTTTCTCCCTTTGCTGCACTCCAAATGAGGTATATTTTCCACTTGGCTGAATAAGTCTTCCTTGTGGAAGGTCTGCGTGCCTCCAGGATAATGTCCTTAACCCTCTGGGATAAACCTGGGTTATTTTGTTTTAAGCAATATTCCAAGCAGCTAGCTGCAGTGTTTTCAAGTTTGGATGTAGGATCTTGTAGTTGCCCTGTGTTAGAAGTAAGGGACATAGAGGTAGAGGCCATGCGTGTGTCCGAGACATGTTTCTCAGTAGCGGGTACCAATGCTGCCTCGGCCAGTCTGGAGCTATCAGGATTACCCTTGGCTGATCCTCTCTGATCTTCAGTAGAACTTTGTACATCAAGGGAAGAGGTGGAAAAGCATATGCTGTCAGGTTTTTCCAGCTGAAAGAGAGGGAGTCCACCCTCCAAGCAAGTGGGTGGTATGCTCTTGTGCAGAATTTCTTCAATTGGTGGTTGTGTGGGGAGGCGAACAGGTCTATCTCTGGTAGTCCCCATTTCTTTGTTATGGTTTTGAAAATATCTGGATGCAGCATCCATTCGTGAGCATCCGTGGTAGTTCTGCTTAAGGTCTCTGCTAGAGAATTTTCTTTTCCTGGTACAAATCTGGCCTGGAGTTGAATGTTGAGATTCAGAGCCACATTCCACAGGTCCATTGCCATCCGGCATAGAGGATATGAATGTGTACCTCCCTGTTTGTTGATGTACCACATGACTGTGGTATTGTCGGTCCTTATCAGCAGATGACCCTGTTGAAGGAGTGGTCTGAATGCCTGGATCGCATGTTTCACTGCCAGCATCTCCTTTAGATTTATGTGTAGATTCAGCTGGTCTTGGGTCCATAGGCCTTGAATACACTTGTCCACCATGTGTGCCCCCCATCCTAGGTCTGAGGCGTCCGTGGTGATGGTCTGGCTTGGATGAGGTTTGTGGAAAGGCAAGCCTCTGTTCATCTGACAGGCCTGAGCCCACCACAGGAATTCTTGCTTCAGGCATGGAATTATTGGAATTCTGGGCTTCTAGACTGTGCTTGTGTTGAGACCATACATTCCTTAGGTACCATTGTAGCTTTCCCATATGCAGCCTGGCATGTGGAACCAATATTATGCATGATGCCATGTAGCCCAGGGGTTGCAGGACTTTCCTTGCAGTAAGCCGAGTTTGTGTTGTTAATGTCATGAAGTAGGCTGGTAGATGTTTTTGTTTTTCTTCTGTGAGAAAAGCCATCTGAGTTGATGTATCCAGTTCTGCACCCAAGAATGTTATCCTTTGGGATGGTACTAGTCTTGACTTTTGTATGTTGACTGTGTATCCCAAGGCTTGCAACAGTTGTATGACATTTTCCAAATCTTTTGTCAATTTTGCCTTGTTGTCTGCTTGTATCAGGCAGTCGTCCAGGTATGGGTAAATTTGAATTCCCTGTAGCCTGCAATGAGCAATTACTGATGCCAGGCATTTCGTGAATACTCTGGGCGCGGTAGATAAGCCAAAAGGCAATGCTGAGAATTGATAATGCTCTGATCCTGCAAGAAATCTGAGGTGTCTTCTGCAATCTGGTCGTATAGGGACGTGCAGGTATGCCTCCTTGAGATCTAGAGTCACCAGCCAAGACTCCTTGCCCAGCATGGGAAGAAGCTGCTGGAGGGTCAGCATTTTGAATTTTGGAACAATGAGGTATGTGTTCAGTGCGGAGAAGTCTAGAATAGGTCTCCATTGATTTTCTTTTCTTGGTACAAGGAAAAGCCTTGAGTAAAATCCTTGGCCTTGTTCCATAGGTGGTATCTCTTCTATAGCTCTCATCCTTAGTAAGTTGTTGACTTGTCTTAGAGCGTCTGTTTTTTGGCTTGGTGGTAGGTTTGGCATTCCTCTCTTTTTTGGTAGTGTGTGGAAGTGAAACCTGTAGCCCTTGTCTATTGTTTGTAAAGTCCATTTGTCTCCTGTAATGTAATGCCAGTTGTCGGAGAATAAGGCTAGCTTTCCCCAAGGGTGCTTCCAGTTGTTCCCTGGTAGGCGGAACTAGAGCCAAGTCATTGTGTCTGCCCTGTGGAAGTGGTTGTAGTGGAATCTGTGGCAGTACTTCTCTGGTTGGTAGGTTGCCACTGACGTCCCCTGTAGGCACCCCTAGATTGACCTCTGCCTCTGGGGTGTCTATTTCTGCCTCTCTGCGCTCTGGAGTTGTCTGGAAAGGACCAATTCTTCGAAGGCCAATTTCTGCTAAACCTCGGAGGTTGGACCTGTAAGAAATCCTTGACTGTTTGTACAGATTTTGCTTTTTCTTCCACCTTCTTTAGAACCTCCTGTGCAGGGGAGCCAAACAAGCTTTGTTTCTCCATGGGAGCATCTAGGAGTTTTGACTTAACATGGTCTGGTAAGGATTGTTCCTTTAACCAGGCATGCCTTCAAATCACTGTTCCAGTCATAGCTGCTCTAAAGGAAGCCTCCAGTGCATCATAGCCACATTTTAAGAAATGGTTACTAACCTGCTGAGAGTTATGTAACAAATCCTGAAGGGACTTGCGGTCTAAAGGTTCAGGAGAAGACAGTTTTTTGTTTATCTGTTCTAACAAAAATTCCTGGTACTGAATCATGTGAAATTGACAGTTCAAGGCCCTGGCCGAAAGAGTAGCAGAAGTATAAACCTTTTTACCCCATCTCTCTAATGCTCTAGATTCCCTCTCAGAGGGAAGAGGGTTTTTGGCAGAAGCAGCTGCCACACCTTTAGGGCCCTGTGAAATGGTTTCAGGGTCTGCAACAGGAGCCTTATACAAATGGTAATGTGTGTCCGGGACCCTGTAATATCTGTCTGGCTTGGCAGGGGCCGGAGGAAGAGAATCAGGAGCAGTACAGACATCATTATATGCATCATCAACAACTGTTAGTACTGGCGGAATGGCTAAAGGCCTATGCTGTGGTAAGTGTAAAAAGGTCCTTAGCCTTTTCCTTGAATCTGAAAAATCCTGGCCCTGCCATTGGAAATGTTCCCTCATAGCATGCAAGGTTTCCCCAAAGGAAAATTCTTCAGGAGGAGAAGCAGAAGGAATGGAGTCTTCTGCATCAGAAGACTCATAAGGAGAATATGGGCCTTCGTGAGGGTCTGAATTGTCTGAGTCATCCAAGGAATAATCTGTAGAGACAGGTTCCGGGGGTTCAGTCCTAGGCCTCTTGTCTGGAAGGGGCTGAGAGGCCTTGTCTGGGTGAGGTTGGGATCCCCTGATCAAAGAAATGAGATCCTCAGCCAGGCTGAGCATTTGGGAACTAGAGGTAGGCCTATGTGAAGGAGTTTTTGCAGGTAAGGCCTTAGAAGATTTAGCTGCTTTAGTCCTGGAAAAAGCCTTGATAGACATAGAAGCAGGGGGTCTAGCAGCCCCACGTGCAGGGGTAGATATGTCTAAAGGAATAGTGTCTGACAAATCCTGGGCACCTGCTTCTGTAGCAGTAAATTCAGTAGCAGATTCAGCCATGCTTTGTGAGGCCTCGACTATCGGAGGCATGCTTTCGGCCGAAGGAAGAACCGGGGACTCTGTTTCAGCCGAGTGTCGGTTCTTTTCCTTGCGTTTTTTTAGCTAATTGCGTAGTCGGAGTCTCCGACGGCATTTTGTATGCAAAAGCGGGACCAAAAAACTCCTCTGCAAACTCCGACCGACGTCTAAGTGTCCGTCGGTTGAAGGAAGCACAGGCTAGACAAGCGGATACGTCGTGGTCTGGGCCTAAGCAAATAAGGCAGTAAGAGTGGAAATCCTTATGAGGTATTTGTTTTCCACAAGTTAAACAATTATTTACTTTGTCTGACATCGGCTGAGGCAAGAAAGAGTCCCCAACGGGGTACTTAGCTTTTTAGAAGTCTTCGGTAGTAGAAATCTCTGGATCTGACCGACCGGCACTTGCGAACAGCTTCTGCTTCGGGCACCGCGCGGCAAGAAAGACTGGGGAAAATGTCGTCGGCTGATGCCTTTATACCCAATAAACAGCAGCTATGACGTCGGGTGAAGTGCGACACCAGCCGAGGCCAGACCCAGACTTTGGAATCCGGCCGACCGAAGGGCTGCCTGAGGCAGGACAACCCATATGTTAGGACTGCAGATGCATACCTATCGGACATCTACATTTATGGTAGGTACAAAACTGTACTTTCTCTCTAATGACAATGTTCCAGCTTTACTAGTTCTACAGGCACTAGGATTAGGACTGCAGATGCATCCTTGAAGGACATCCAAAACTGGTCTCTAGTCCCCTCTTTTTTTTGGCACCAAAAATAACAGAGTAGAATTCAGATCCTATTTGGTCTGGTGGGACTTCCTGGATGACTTTTTTCTAGCAGCATTTGAATTTCCAGAGCTGCCTGATCCCTCTAACTGGGTGGAACATCAGGGATTTTTCTTCCTGTTTTTGGAGTGAGAGTAAAGGAGATGTAGTATCCTCTGGCAATGATCCTTAGCACCCAAGCATCTGTTTTTATTTTTTGCCAGGCTAGTGAGCGCAAGAATAGTCTTACCCTGACCACCTCCAGAGGCAAGCAATCGGGCCTCCCTTCAAAGCAATGGTAGGATTTCCCTGACAGAGAGTCTCTGGAAAGTACAGTTGTGTACCTACCATAAATGTAGATGTTCGAGTGTATTCACTGTTGCAGTTATTACACTTGGGTTATCCTGCTGGCAGGCTACCCGCAGTCGGCCTGAATTCCAAAGTCCTGGTCCGGCGTTGGTTGCTGTCGCCTCTTCCCTGACGTCAGTGTGCCAGGAGTATACAAGATGCAGCCAACACCATTTTCTTCAGTTTTTCTTGCCCCAGATGTCAGGTGCCCCCAAAAGGGTAGACTAAAAATATTGCTCATAAAAAGCATGTACTAAAATAAACATTACCTTCATCTACAAGCAAATGCACCACATAGGTTGTATAAAATAGAGAAGTACAGATAAGTCCCAGCAAAGAAAGGGGGATGGTGGGTGGGTAAACTGGACTGCAACAGTGAATACACTCGAACATCTACATTTATGGTAGATACACAACTGTACTATGTTCATCGTGTTTCACTGCTGCAATCATTACACTTGGGTTGAATCCCAAAGCTGAGGTTGGGCAGCTGGGTTTAAATAGAATTAGGAGTGGCTATGAGGCCCTGCAGAATTGCAGTGGCAAAGTGCTTAGTAAAAGTGTGCACTGAAGTCCAAGTTGCAGCCTCTAAAATATCCTTGGTTGGTACTTCTCTGAGGAAGGCTGCTGAGGTGGCTGCTGCCCTGGTCGAATGTGGTCTAATACCCTTAGGCACTGATTTGCCATGTTGTGAATAGCAGAAACTAATGCAGTGTCCTATCCATTTTGAAATAGTCTGCTTTGAGATAGCCTTTCCTTGTGATCCTGCATTGCTTACTGTACTTATTTCCTTGTTTCACTTGAAAGAAAGTTACTGTTTGTCGTTTTTGCATTTAGTTACTTGTAACACATTGCACTCAAGTTACCTGGCACTTGCTCACTAAAGCAATTATATAAGTCAGCACTAAAAATTAAAAGCACTACACCCTCACTCCCCACTGGCCCTTGTTTTCAATTAAGGATTTCCCAATATTATTCTAGCATGTCCAAAGGTCAGTTGTCAATCTCCTCTCCGGTCCAGCTGGTGAATCTGGGAATCTTGAGGCAATGTTATAACTGCCTCATGTACACAGACAACCCTCTCCTCCTCCCACATAACACAAATACTTGCGAGAGATGCAGCTATTTAGCCAAACTGGAGGCTGAGCTCTCTCAACTCAGGACTGGCAAGACCAGACAGGAGGAGAAGGCAACTACACACCACAAAACCAGCCTCACATAATGCTACCACTCCACTGAATCAAACACATAAACACACAAAGACATACTCGAGGCTCTGAGTAAAATTTACCTAAACAGCAGAGGCCTCCAAAGCAGACACCCAAACAACTGCTACCTCAGGACACCCCACAAGCAACACATAAACCACAAAAGCAGTGTGCAAAGCAGTCACAGCCCTTAAGGCCAAATACAACACCAAACATACTTGTCATAGGTGACTCCATAGTCAGACACACTGGCGTCCCACTCACCAGGCTGAACAAGGAGAGGGTCACAGTAAGCTGCCTATCGGGCTAGAATCGCCACATAACACAAGCACTCGGGTCACTCCAAAGCAAGTACAAATATGACACAGTCATTGTCCATGCTGGTGTGAACGACCTGAGACGCACTCCCTGGACTGCATGAAAAGAGACATAGAGGAGCTCTCTGATTATGTAGCCCAGGCAGGTATGACCCTAACCCTGAGCAGTATCCTTCCTTCACCAAGAATGATGCCACAATATAGAGACAAGATGATCAGCTTTAACAATTGGCTTAATGTCTGGTGTCATTCAAAGGGGATCCAGTGTCTGTCTGCCTGGGATGACATGCTTGACAAGCCACGCTGCCATGAAGGGGCTTGCACCTGTCACCCTGGGATTCGGATATTGGCTAAGGCTCTTGCCACCCCATAGTGCCTTTTTAGGCAAGGCTCAAATTCTAAACCTACCACCCTAGAAAACAAAATGGGAAGAAATTGAGGGTAATGCTGCTCAATGCCAGAAGTCTAAATCTCAAAATGCACGCACTCGAGGCCCTTCTCAGTATGGAGAACATCGATGTCTGTGCTGTAACTGAAACCTGGTTCAAGGCTCCTGAGAGCACCCGGCACTATTAGGTTTTACCTCATATCATGCGTTCCGCCCAAAACCCGGACCACTCCACAAAAGGAGGGTGTATCCATATTCATAAAGGATACTCACACCTCCAGGTTGGTGGCAACGCATGAAGCTTGAAACCATCCAGGTGCAACTAACCATAGGCAAAACTGCTCTACAAATTGTAGCATGCTACAGGCCACCCTCTCAAACTCAGGAACCCCACACAGCCTTCCTGAAGACACTGGAGGGTATAAATGTATCTCCAAACACCATCATATTGGGTGACTTCAACTACCGAATATAGACTGGGAACATTACTCAAGCCCTAACTTTCTAGCCCAACGGTTCCTGGAGTTCATAAATTCAAATGCCATGGAACAGCTAGTCACTGTTCCCACGAGAGGAGAAAATATACTAGATCTCATTGTCACAAACATGGGGACAAAATGCTCCACACGAAGTATATCCCTCATTGGTGAGATCTGATCATAAACTAATCTCACTGGAAATCCACATCCGCCCCACCCCAAACAACAGACCATAGTGAAGAACTTCTCTAAAGCAAACTTCACACTACTCAAGACTGGTGTGGTATCCTTCAAGGCCCCTGAGTCAGAGGAAACCACAACCCAAGCTGCGGAAGCCCTTACAAATGCCTTCTATGAACACCTCCAGGACTGCATGGATCAGGCAATCCCAAATAAAACCAAGACTCTTTCCACAAAGGGCAAACGTCCAGTCTGGTGGACCCCAGCCATTAACAAACTTTACAATAAGAGGAGAAAGCTATTACATGATAGAACAAAATCCATAAAAGGGAAGTCACCACTGATCATTATTAGTAAAAAATTACGAGCACTCATAAAATCAACTAAGGCCAATTTTGAGAGAAAAATTGCCATGGATTCAAAGGACAATCATAAGGCCTTTTTCAGCTATGTTAGGAACCTGGGTGGAAACTCACAGATATGCTCAGAATTAGTCCAAAATGATACAAAAATCACTGAACCCACAGACATTGCCAACATACTGGCAGACAGGTTCAGTGCAAACTTCACCCCCTCTCCCCTAAAGGAGAGATAACTATCCCAGCCGAGTGTAGCCTCCCGGACATCTCAAATGCAGGTGAAAGCTGCTCTCTCTAAAGCTAAAAACACAGCATCAATGGGACGGATGGTGTCCCTGGCTGTGTGCTACACGAGCTAAATGAGGAATTAAACCGCATAAGGCAGCTGTTTAATCTCAGCCTTACCACAGGATACGTGCCCAAGGAGTGGCGACGGCAACTGTGGTCCCACTCCACAAAGATGGCGCCTACGGACCCTGGTAATTACCGCCCATAAGCTTAACAAGTCTAGTCTGCAAAGCTATGGAGAGGATCATAATGGAGCTCATAAACAAAGATATAGGGACTTGCAGACATTGGACCCGACCCAGTTTGGCTTTGTCAAGGGAAGATCATGCCTTTTGAACTTGGTCGACTTCTTGAAATAGTCACCAAGGCCATTGATGAGGAAAGGCAGTCCATACAGCCTACCTTGACCTTGCAAGGCTTTCGACACAATACCCCACTCGGTATTGTAGAAAAACTTACCAGCTTAAATGTAAACCCATATGTCACAAGATGGGTTGCAAACTGGCTTAAGGACAGAACCCACAGGGTTAGAGTTGCTGGCGCTGTGTCAGACTCAAGCCGGTCACAAGTGGTGTCCCACAGGGCTCGGTCCTTCGCCCTATTGTTTGGCATCTACTTCTCAGAAGTACAGGCCAACATGGGAGGACTTTGGCTGACAAAGTTTGCAGATGACTGCAAACTGGGCCATAGTGGAAAGTGCATCGGACACGGATATCCTTCAGAAGGGACTCACTGAAACAGATAGCTGGTGCCAGAGCCATGGCCTGAAGTTAAACGCCAAAAATGTATAGTCATACCCTTCGGGAAAAACAAGGTAACCCCAAGCTACCATATAGGTGGCAATCCACTAAGCACAGAAGAGGTTATCAGGGACCTGGGGACCCAGGTTGACAGTGGCCTTTCTTTTGACACTCACATTGCTAAAGTGGTTAGAAAGACCTTCTACATTGCCCACCTGATCATGAAGGGATTCACATCCAGATCTAGTGAGGTCATTGTTCCCCTGTACTCTTCACTTATCAGACCAATGATCGAGTACAATGCCCCATTCGGGATGTATCTCACCCGACATCTGCAGCAATTGGAGAGACCCCAAAAGTTCCTCACCAAAAGGATAAAGGGACTCCAAAATCTGTCATATGCTGCCAGATTGAAGAAACTCCAGCTCTATTCAGTCGCATACCGTCTGCTCAGAGGTGACATGTGCCTGACATACAAGGCCATGTCCAACCGTGAATTAATGGACATGCTCCACCTCAAAAATCCAAATCCACCAAAACCACTAGAGCAAGCGACTTAAACCTTAGCACGGATATAAATAGGACGTGCTGGAGGGATAGATTTATCACTCAGAGACTCCCTATGCTGTGGAATAAAATCCCGGTCCATGTGAGGCAGAGCACCTCGCTGACTCTGTTCAAGAGAAATCTAGACCTGTGGATGGGAGATCGTAGGTTTACCCCGGGAATCATCTCTGGGTCACTGCTGGACAGAGGCACAACAAACTAATGGGCACAGTATTTTTTCATATAAGGGGTGGCGTAAGCCACAATAATTTGGGCTAGGCTTATAAATGCCTTAGGGCAGATAGCCTAGTATAAACCTATGAACCTATGAACCTATGAACCTATATGCCACTAAAAGTTGCTCAGTCTTTCTGAAAGCTTTAGTTTTGTCCAAGTAGAAGCGCAGCTGTCTGTGTATGTCCAAAGAATGCAGAAGTCTCTCCCCTTTATTCTGTGGGTTTGGGTAAAAAGTAGGCAAACGAATGGTTTGGTTAAGAGCCACACTGGACACTACCTTAGGCATAAATGTTGGGTTTGTCCTTAGAGAAACCCTGTCCCAATGGAAGATAATAAAAGGTTCCACAGCCATTAATGTCTGTAACTCTGAGACTCTTCTTGCTGAAGTCATTGCTAGGAGCAGAGCTGTTTTCCATTATAAGAATTTTATCTCAGCTGTACTGGCTGGCTCAAAAGGAGGCAGTGTGAGTTCTTCCAAGACAAAATTGAGGTCCCATGCAGGTATTGGTGCTCTCCTTGGAGGTCTTATGTTTTTGGCCCCTCTGAGGTACTGCCTAAGCAATGGATGTGAAAAAATTAGTGGATGTGTATTGTAATGAGCTGAAATGGCAGAGGCATGGATCTAAATTGATGAGAAGGATAAGCCTTTGTCCAGCATCTCAGTTAGGTATTGTAAAATCTGAGGGATATTTGGTACAAGTGCGTCAATTCCTTGTGCCTGGTTCCAAGCACAGAAACTATTCCATTTTTCTGCATAAGATTTTCTGGTGCTGGGCCTCCTGGCCTCCAAAATAACATCCATAACTGCTTTAGGGAGAGGTGTATTCAGAATGGTTACACTATCCGCCATGCAGCTAGATTTAGGGTTCTGAGCTGGCTGTGCAGGATCTGATTGTTTTGTTGGGTCAGTAAATGAGGAATTTGAGGCAATGTCCAGGCTGGGCCTTGAGACAAGCTCCTTGGGATTGGGTACCAGTGCTGGCGTGGCTAATCCGGGGCAATCAGTATCATTTGTGGCTTCTCTTGTCTGACCTTGAGGAGTACCTTGGGGAGGAGAGGCAGTGGAGGAAAGGCATATACTGTAAGGTTGTTCCAGCTGAATGACAAAGCATCCACTTTCCATGCTTGTTTGTGATAAGTCCTTGTACAGAATCTCTGTAGTTGGCAGTTGTGAGGGGAGGCAAATAGATCTATGTCTAGGCATCCCCATTTTCTTATGTTGAAGATTTGTGGATCTAGTTTCCACTCATGAGGATCCATGAAGTTTCTGCTTAGTTCGTCTGCCAGAGCATTTGCTTTTCCTGGCAAGAATTGTGCTTGCAGGTATACTTGGTACGTCAATGCTGTGTTCCACAAAATCATGGCTTGTCTGCAGAGGGGTTAAGAATGTGTACCTCCCTGCTTGTTTATGTACCACATGACTGTAGTACTGTCAGTCTTTATCAGCAGCTGTCCTGGATGAAGTAGGTCCCTGAAGGCTGTCAGGGCATTTTGTACAGCTAGCATCTCTTTTTGATTGATGTGAAGATGCCTTTGGCTTGCGGGCCATGTGCCCTGAATACATTTTCCTGCCATGTGGGCCCCCCAGGCATAATCTGTTGTTAGTGTTTGCCTGGCTGTGGGTACAGTGAATGGCTGTCCCTTGTTGTGGTGACAGGCCTGTGCCCATCATCGAAACTCCTGTTGCAGGCAGGGAATGAGTGAAATTAATGATTCCAGGCTGTGGCAATGATGAGTACAAAGACATTTTAGATACCAATGTAGTTTCCTCATATGCAGTCTAGCATATGGAATTAGCAGAATGCAGGATGCCATGAAGCCCAGAGCCTGCAGATTTTTTCTTGCAGATAACTGGGTCTTTGTTGCCATGTTTTTGAAGTAAGAAGTCAGTTGCCTTTGTTTGGCGTGAGATAAGCCATCTGGGCAGTTGTATTTAAGCTTGCACCCAGGAATATTATCTCTTGAGAGGGTACTAGTTTTGATTTCTTTTCATTTACTGTGTACCCTAGGCAAATTAGTAATCTTTTACAGACGCTAGATGCTTTAGTAGAATGTCTTTGGTCTCTGCTTGAATAAGGCAGTCGTCCAAGTAGGGATATATTTGAATTCCTCTGTCTGCAAAATGCAATTACTGGTGCCAGGCATTTTGTGAAGACTCTGGGTGCAGTAGATAAGCCAAAGGGCAGTGCAGAGAATTGGTAGTGCATTGAGCCAGCTATGAATCTGAGGTATCTTCTGCAAGACTGTCTGATTGGGACATGCAGGTATGCCTCTTTGAGGTCCAAAGTTACAAGCCAAGCTTTCTTGCCCAGCATGGGCAGAAGCTGCTGCAGAGTCAACATTTTGAATTTTGGAACGTCCAGAAAAGTATTTAGAACAGACAGGTCCAGAATTGGTCTCCAGGCTTTGTCCTTTCTTGGCACTAAGAAAAGTCTTGAGTAAAATCCTTGTCCCTGCTCTTGTTGTGGCACTGGCTGAATAGCCCTCATGTTCATGAGAGATGAAACTTGTTTTTGTGCCTCTGCCCATTGATTGTGGGGCAGGTCTGGCATACCTTTTGCCTTTGGAAGGGTGTGAAAGTGTAACCTGTAGCCGTGAGAGACTATATTTAAGACCCATTTGTCCTGGGTGATCATGTGCCAATTTTGTGAAAAAAGTGCAAGCTTTCCCCCTAAGGGTGCTGCCAAAAAGATAAGTGCTTGGCATTGGCAAAGGGAAGTCATTGTGACTGTTTCCTATATGGCTGTGACTTGTCTTCTCCACTTTTGGAGGCAGAAGCACCCCATTGTTTGGGCCTGTATGAGCCCTGGGGCTGTTGTCTGCCTCTAGGGTGTCTGTATCTGCCTCTTTGAGGCCTGTCTGACACTGGAAAGGACCAATTCTTAGAAGGCCAGTTCCTGCTAAATCTGGGTGGCTGTACCTGTAAGAAATCCTTTACTGTCTGCATAGATTTAGCTTTATCCTCCATTTTCTTCAACACCTCTTCTGCTTTAACACCAAAGTATCATGCTGTAATGGAGCATTCAATAATTTTGCTTTAACATGATCAGGCAGATTCTGTTCCTTTAACCAATCATGCCTTCTAATGACAGAACCTGTAACAGTGGCCCTGCAAGAGGCCTCCAGTGAATCAAAACCACATTGCAAAGTATGCTTTCACACTTGTTCAGCGGCATGCAATAAATCCTGCATTTCCTTGTTCTCAGAACATTCAGAATTTGTCAACATTTTCTGTTTTAGTAATGACATTAAGTACTGCTGATATTTAAGCATATGAAACTGACAATTTAAAGCCCTTACAGCCAAGGTAGAAAAAGCGTAAACTTTTTTCCCCATCTGTCCAGTGCCCTTGAGTACTTGAGGGGACAGGGTTTTTTGCAGTAGAGGCCTTGACCCCTTTGGGACCCTGAGATATAGTTTCTGGGTCAGCAGCAGGGTTTTTATATAGAAATTTATGAGAATCTGGAACCCTGTAGTATCTGTCTGGCTTAACAGGTGCAGGAGGTAAAGAGTCGGGAGACAGTCCGGACTCTGAAAACACATCTACAATGTCTCGAACAGGTGGAATAGCAAGAGGTCTGTGCTGAGGTAGTAGAAGAAAGTCTCTGAGCCTTTTCTTAGATTCTGAGTAATCTTGGTTCTCCCAGTGGAAATGCTCCCTCATGGTATGCAGGTTTTCCCCAAAGGAATAATCCTCAGGGGGGGAAGCTGAAGGAACAGATTCTTCAGCATCAGAATCCTCATAAGGAGGAAGAGAGTATCCCTGTTCTGAAGAGGAATCAGAGAAAATGGAAACCTGATCAGAGGAATCATATTCAGTGTCTTGCCTAGGCCTCTTATCAGGAGGGGGATGGGAACCCCTGATCAAAGTAATTAGGTCTTCGGCCATTTTGAGCATCTGTTTCTTAGGCATGGAAGTATGCCTGGAGAATGCTGTACTTGTTTCCTTGTCTTTAAAGCTGTTTTAGTCTTTGGTTTGGATGCTGAAGTTGACTAGATATAAAGCTGTGTAGGTCTGAAAACACCCTCAGAAGCTGATGCCTGCTCAGCGGCTCCAGACCCATCTGAGGGAATAGTTTCCGAAGGCTCAATACCTTGAGTATCCAGAGGCCTAGTTGTCTCCCCGTGAGAGTCGGAGGTGGCCTGTGGCTCTGAGGTAGCGGGTGTCAGGGGCTGCGAAAGCGCCTCACTGAGAATCGGCGAACCGGAGACTGGCCTAGAAGAGGCTTCGTCGTCGGTTTTGGACCTCGGATGCCTGTCCTTTTCTTTTTCCTTGCGCTTTTTATGAACTCTGGTCGTCGGCTGTTCCGACGGCATTATATAGTTAAACCTTCAGCCAAAGTAATGAAATGCAAAATCGTACCGACGCTTAATAGTGCGCTGGTTAAATCTAGCACAAAACCGACAAGTAGCAACGCCGTGGTCAGGGCCTAGGCAAGAAATACAGCAAGAATGAAAATCCTTATGACGTATTTGCTTCCCACAAGAAATACAATTGTTAACTTTTTCTGACATCGGTCTGGAGCAAGAAAAAAGTTTCCCCAATGGGGTACTTAGCTTTATTGAAGACTTCGGATCTGAAATTCAATTTCGAAAATCTCAGGAGTCGGCCGACCGGCACTTGCGAACTGCTTTTTCTTCGGGCAATGTGCAGCAAGAATAACTGAAAAAAATGGCGTCGGCTGCATCTTATATACCCCTGGCACACTGACGTCAGGGTAGAGGCGACAGCAACCGACGTCGGACCAGGACTTTGGAATTCAAGCCGACTGCGGGTAGCCTGCCAGCAGGATAACCCAAGTGTAATGACTGCAACAGTGAAACACGATGAACATCCCTGATTTTGTAGGCCACTTCTGCTGTGTAGTTGGCGTCTTCCATTACAGCGTCTCCTCTGCTCGAGGGGAGTCAGTGCCACATGCTTCCTGGGAAGGCCCTTGGGTTTTCTTGAATCACATTTCCCCCCTCATCTGGTTCCTGGAATAGAAGCATTGGAGAGTGGAAAAACGTATGCCCATGGCAGACAGAATTTTTCCATCCTTTTCACATCTGGCCTAGGTATCTTTAACTTTGGGACCAAAAAGGGAAGATCTGTTAAACAGAGAATTGACAAATGAAGACTTAAAATGGCTCTGCAAAATCACACAAGAGCATCCAGGCATGCCACCTTATGGCTATGCTAGAACCCACTGCCCTAGTCGCCCCTTTGGCTGCATGAGCAATAAAGCCTCATGGACGAGTTAGAGATAGACTCCAGGATGGCAAGCTGGGAGGCTACTTTACCTTGTTCCTTGTCAGACATCTCCTGTGAGGGTATCTGTGAGCTGTTGATCAGATCCCTCTGAAGTCTAATGAAATGTGCCATAAAATTCAACAACCGTAAGGCAAAAATCGAAGCATAGACCCACTTACCAAACCTCTCCATTGCCCTGGACTCCCAGATAGGGGGATGAATGGTGGAACTTTCTTCTGCTAGTTCCTTCTTGGTGGCTGCCACAACCACCATGGCATCTACTACTAAACCTTTAGCCCAGTGATGTTGGTCCTCTGGAGCAGAAAGGGTTTTATCTGGTCTCCTGGGGATTAGATCTATAGAAACAGGGGCCTTCCATGCCCGCTGTGTGATCAACTTAAGATAGTCAGCCGGCGGGGTCACCCAAGAGATAGATGGGCGAGCACCAACAGCTTGCAAGTACACTTACTCCTCTGAGGATGGGTCTTGGGGCTTCCAGCCATCCTTCTACTTTAATATTTCTAGAATGTCTCCATCTTCTGGGGGTAACTGGGGGGGGGGGGGACTCTCCCAGTCATCAAAGTCCGTGTCCTCTGTGACTGATTCCTCCTGGGAATCAAGGTTGTTTCCTCTCACACAACCCTTTCTGGGGCACCTCCTCAGTGGGAAATTCTGTGGAGGACTCAGAAGAGGTAAGGCCCTGTACAGGGGCGTCCTGCAGCTTTGATGCTTGCTGTCTGGGTGTGGAGGTTGGTGAAATTTCTCAACCAGACAGAATCCCGGCAAAATCCTCCGATGGGAAAGAAATTGACTGAGAGCCTGCAGAGGCCAAGACCCTCTCCATAACTTGAAAGGCAGATCCCCCCAAAGAGAGATGGGTGCCCAGAACTGGGAAGGACAACCTCAAAACTATGGCCCCAACCCACTCCGTGGAAACCGCCATCAAGGTCAAAGCCGAGGAAGCACCCACAAACGGTGCAGCAGAGCTACAACCCCAAGGAGCCCATTAGTTCCAAAGAAGCGGAGGAACTCAGGGTACAGACTGGAGCTGAAGGCATAAGAGCTGTTAGCACCAGAACAGCTAGAACTGGGAAAATCGGAGCAGAGGTCTCTAAAGCCGCAGTTGTGGATAGAGGAAGAACATCTGGAGGAGTCTTTGGAGAAAAGGTCCCATCTCCAGAAGGGAGTGAAGCCTGGGAAGAAGCTGAAAGACCCCTTGCCACAAGTAGCTGATCCACCAACCTCATGACATTGACTTCCACCAGACTTGTAGATGAATGGACCAAAAAGGCTGAAGGAGATTCTGGCCTCTCTATATATATATAAAAAAAAAAAAAAAAAAGAGGCTTGAAACTTGTCCAACAAAGGGGGTCTATTGATGGGGAATATTTTCTAGATGCTGAAAGTAATCGTGGTTCTAACAGCGCCATGGTAGGAACCAGTTCCAAATACCGCTGGCACCGTAACCAACACCAAGGAAGGAGATGTGACTTGAAAGGTCGGCACCAAGGTGGACAGCACAGAAACTTGAGATGCCAAGGTTTTTACTGCAACTGGAACTGAGGGGACAGTTCCAAAGACTTTTTTGTTATCCAATTTTAGTTCTGCAGTAGGTGTGGGAGCCGAAGATTTAGAGCTATGTGCTGGAGCCGAAGGGGATGCAGGTACCAAGAGACTCCTCATCTTAACATGTTCAGTCTTTGAGGAAGGGGAAGATGATGCAGGAAAAGACGCACCCAATTTTGATACCCTAGGCTGACTGGACAAAGACTCAAAGGAAGTTTTTATCAGACCTTTTAAAATAAGCTTATTTGTCCTCTTTGAGAGAGCCCTGTGACTAAAAACTCGACAAATATCACATTCTTGTTGTAAATGCTCCGCAAACGCAAGATAAATGACCATCAGAACAGGACATTTTTCTGCCACAACCAGAACATCGTTTAAAGCCAGTTGCACCCTTAGTCTTATATGCCATGTTGACCGACGCAAAGAAAACAGCAGCAGAAACCACTCGCACTAAATGTCCATGTACACAGAAGAAAGGAGAGAGAGAGGAACTAGCAATGATGGTACGCCAAAACTACTAGAGGTAGGATTAAAGGGACAGCACTACCAGCAATGAAGGCTGACATCAGATCAAACATTTCTTGAAATAATTTCTAACTTTCCACAATGTTTCAGCCTTGCTATTATAGTTTAGAGGGTACAAGAAGCTTATCGCATGCGGAAAAAAAAAAAAAAAAAAAACTACACTGTTCAACTCAAAAGACTTCATGATTCAAATACTGCAAACAACAGAGTTTACTTCATGCACAATATTCATTAATGTACCCAACAACACAGTAGCTAAGAAACTTCAGAATTATGCTAAACTGGGGATATCAAAACAGGAAATCCATAAAAGATGCACAATGCATAATGGTCTCTGAAATCGGATTCTACTTTATAAAAATTGTTTTATCTCATCCCCACAGTAAACGTGAACCGTTAGCATACGCAACGGCCCAGAAGTTGCTCCGCTCTTTGGAAATGTTGGCTTTACGGTCCTATGTTAGCTACTTTGCCAACATTTCACTGCATTTGCTCATTGAGAAGATAACACTAATCCAGATCAACAGCTACATAAATTAAAAAACTCAGTGTTACATTGGCATTAAGTGATACAAATGGCAAAACAGAAAAAAATGAAGGAAAAAACTGAGAAAGGCTGCTGTGCTGCAGACATACCCTAAATGTGATGAAAATTTCCTTTTTTCCAACAGGCATTCGGACAGTCTGTCCATCTTCTATCCCTGTAAAAGGAAATTATTAATGAAATTTCAACAATTCCATCAGATAATCTGAAAAGCAGTGATGTCAAACAAGTCACAAACTTAACACTACCTTACAAAAAGAGACAAGGCACACATACCCACGTCCATAAGAGCTTTCCCTTTCCATGCATCCTAGATCTTTCAAGCCTCTACATTTAGTTAACACTTCCTAATGCATCTCATATGCATGAATTTACCCATGCAAGTCGCAATGCATCTACCATACTTAACCTCACTGCCTCCTCCGGCTGACTGTTTTTAAAGTTCCACAGCTATATACAACACTGCATTTGCACAGCCTTATCTTCTCTCCATATGTCACATGGTGGTCCTAAGGAATGTTTCTATATAGTACAGTTTTGTACCTACCATAAATGTAGATGTTCGAGTGCTAATACAGCTGCAGTAATCACAGATGGGTTCTCTGCCGTCAGGCGGGTCCTCGGTCAGCCGAATTCCAAAGTCTAGGTCCGGCGTCGGTTATTGTCGCTTTCTTTCCTGACGTCAGTGAGGCAGGGGTATATAAGACACAGCCAACGCCATTTTCTTCAGTCTTTCTTGCCCCAGATTTCAGGTGCCCCCAGAAGGAAGGCAATACATAAATTATAATTATATACATGAAATGCAATATAACCAAAAATCAGTAGTTGCAAGCAAATATACCATAGAAGGATAACCCAGTCAGGTTGTATGAATAGGGGTTAGGCCCTAGGCCTTTACCAAGAGGGGAAGGAGGGAGGGAAAACTGTACTGCAGCTGTATTAGCACTCAAACATCTACATTTATGGTAGGTACAAAACTGTACTATGTTCATCGTGCATACAGCTGCAGTAATCACAGATGGATGGAATCCCAAAGCTACGCACAGGGTGGTAGGCACTATGTGGAAATGGGATGAGCCAGAATGCTCTGCAACACAGCAGTGGCAAAGCCTGCTCTAGTTTTAGAATATAAAGGCAGGTGGTAGTGTTTTGTGAAGGTATGAACAGAACTCCAAGTGGCTGCCTCCAAAATATCTTTGGTAGGAACTCCTCTGAGGAAGGCTGTAGAGGTAGCTGTGGCCCTGGTGGAGTGGGATCTGATGCCTGTAGGGACAGATTTTCCATGATAGGAGTAACAAAACCATATGCAGTGGCCTATCCATTTTGAAATTGTCTGTTTGGTAACTGGCTTCCCTTGAGCTCCTACAGCATAGGACACAAAAAGTTGTTCTGATTTCCTGAAAGGCTTTGTTCTGTCCAAATAATAACGTAGCTGTCTATGGATGTCCAAGGAGTGTAGCAGCCTTTCCCCTTTGTTTTGAGGATTGGGGTAAAAGGTAGGTAAGTGTATGGCTTGAAGCTGCCCTGGATACCACTTTAGGCATAAATGACGGGTTGGTTCGAAGGGAAACCCTGTCCTGATGGAAGATGAGAAAGAGCTGCACAGCCATGAGGGCTTGTAGTTCCGAAACCTTACGAGCTGAGGTAATGGCCAGAAGGAAAGCTGTTTTCCAGGACAAATATTGCAAATCTGTTGAGGCAGCTGGTTCAAAGGGAGGCAATTTTAATTTTTCTAGAATGTAATTAAGATCCCAGGCTGGAATTGGTTGTTTCCTTGGTGGTCTTATATTCTTAGCCCCTCTGAGGAACTGTCTTAAGAGTGGGTGAGAGAATAAGGATGGATCTGTGTTGAATTCTGCAGAAATGGCTGAGGCATGGATTTTTATGGAGGAAAATGAAAGTTCACTGTTCAGCAGCTCAGCTAGATACTGTAATACCTGAGGCAAATTCAGTTTTCTAGGGTCCTGGCCTTTTTTCTCATTCCAAGAGCAAAACAGTTTCCATTTTGCAGAGCAAGCCTTTCTAGTAGATGGCCTTCTGGCCTCCAAAATAACATCCTGCACCTCTTCGGGGAGTAGAGTCTGTTGTGGTGTTAAGGAATTTTCCATGCAGCGAGATTGAGTGTTTTCAGCTGACTGTGAAGAGTTTTGTAGCTGTGCTGAGTCAGCAGAAGAGGCATTAGAGGTAGGGACCAGGGAGGAGTATGTGTTAGGCTCCTCAGGAGTGGGTACCAGTGTTGTCTTGGCCAGTCTGGAGCAATCAGTATCATCTTCGGTCGGTCTGTCTGCCCTTGCTTTCAAGAGCACCTTGGGCAGAAGAGGCAGAGGTGGGAAAGCGTAAACTGTCCATGCTGTCCAACTGAATGAAAGGGCGTCAACTCTCCAGGCCTTTGGATGAAAGGTCCTTGAACAAAACTTTTCCAACTGATGATTCCTGTGGGAGGCGAAGAGATCTATGTCTGGCCTCCCCCACGCTTGGATTATCTTTGTAAACACTTGAGGATGCAACTTCCATTCGTGTGGATCTGTCATATTTCTGCTTAGATTGCCTGCCAGTGTGTTTCCAAACCTGGCATGTACTGTGCTTGAAGTTCGATTTGCCATTCCAGAGCCAAGTTCCAAAGTGTCATGGCTAGTCTGCACAGGGGGTATGAATGTGTTCCTCCTTGTTTATGTACCACATTACTGTAGTGTTGTCTGTTCTTATCAATAACTGTCCTGGATGCAGGAAGTCCTTGAAAGCTGTAATTGCATTTATCACTGCTAGAATTTCTTTTTGATTGATGTGAAGGTGCTTTTCCTTTTGGGACCATTTGCCCTGAATGCACCTGTCTGTCATGTGCGCCCCCAGGCGTAATCTGAGGCATCTGTTGTGATGACTTGATTTGCTTGAGGCTTGCAGAATGGGAGACCTGTGTTTGTTTGACATGCTTGGGCCCACCATAGAAATTCCTTTTGCAAACATGGAATTATTGGTATTATTGTTTCCAAACTGTGGCTGTGCTGAGACCAAAGGTTTTTTAGGTACCATTGAAGTTTCCTCATATGCAATTTTGCACATGGGATTAAAAGAATGCAAGGTGCCATGAAGCCCAGAGCCTGCAGGATTTTCCTTGCAGTAAGCCTGGTACAATTTGCTAGTATTTTGAAGTATTGAGTTAGTTGCCCCTGTTTTTCTGGCGTAAGATAGGCCATCTGGGAGTTTGTGTCCAAGTTGGCACCCAGGAAAGTTATTTTCTGAGATGGTGTTAGCCTGGATTTCTCTTTGCTGATTGTGTATCCCAGAGAATGCAGTAACCGTGTTACATAAGCCAGATGTTCCAGAAGTATGTGCTTGCTGTCCGCTTGGATCAGGCAGTCGTCCAAATAAGGGTAAATTTGTATCCCTTGAAGTCTGCAGTAGGCAATGACTGATGCCAGGCATTTCGTGAATACTCTGGGCGCAGTAGATAAGCCAAAGGGCAATGCAGAGAATTGATAGTGTATTGAACCTGCAAGAAATCTGAGGTATCTTCTGCAGCTTTGTCTGATTGGGACATGCAGGTATGCCTCCTTGAGGTCCAATGTTACCAGCCAAAACTCCTTGTCCAGCATGGGAAGAAGCTGCTGTAATGTGAGCATCTTGAATGGTACGAGTAAGAATGTGTTTAGGATGGATAAGTCCAAAATGGGTCTCCAGTCGGATCCTTTCCTTGGTACCAGAAATAGCCTGGAGTAAAAACCTTGACCTTGCTCGTGAATAGGTACCTCTTGAATAGCTTTCATGTCTATGAGCTTTGAAATTTGTAGTTGTGCCTCTGCCCTTCGATTGTGTGGCAGGTTTGGCATGCCTCTCATTTTTGGGAGAGTGTGAAAATGAAATCTGTAGCCTCTGTTTATAACGTCCAGGATCCATGTGTCTGTTGTGACAATATGCCAATTTCTTGTAAATAATGCCAGTTTTCCTCCCAAGGGTGATGCCAGCTGAGACTTGCTTGGCATGGAAAGGAGGAAGTCATTGGGTTTGTTTCCTGTATTGTTGTGCACCGTCTTCGCCACCTCTTGGTGCTGGAGTTTGCCATTGCCTGCCTCTATATGATCCTTGTGATTGTCCTCTGCCCCTTGTGCGCCTGTATCTACCTCTTTGGGGCTTGTCCGTGGCTGGAAAGGACCAGTTTTTAGAAGGCCAATTTCTGCTAAAACGTGGTGGTTGAACCTGTACAAAAGCTTTGACAGTTTGCATAGATTTGGCTTTTTCTTCCATTTTCCGTAGTATCTCCTCAGCATTAGTACCAAATAACACATCCTTTTGTAAAGGAGCATCTAATAGTTTAGCTTTCACATGATCAGGCAAGATTTGTTCCCTAAGCCAGGCATGTCTACGAATGACTGATCCTGTAACAGCAGCTCTACTTGAGGCCTCTAGGGCATCATAGCCACATTGTAAGGTGTGTTTACCCACTTGTTCTGCACTACGCATCATATCCTGCAACTCCTTCAAGTCTGGTTGTTCAGGTTGAGACATTTTATTTCTTAATTGTGATAACAGAAACTGCTGATATTTAAGCATATGAAACTGACAATTTAAGGCCCTCATGGCTAGGGTGGCCGAGGTATATACCTTTTTTCCCCACCTTTCTAAAGATCTTGACTCTCTTTCGGAAGGTAGTGGATTCTTAGCAGTAGAGGCCTTCATTCCCTTGGGGCCTTGAGAAATGGTTTCAGGGTCAGCATTATGGCTTTTGTAGAGAAATTGGTGAGAGTTAGGAACTCTGTAGTACCTATCAGGCTTGACTGGGGCAGGAGGCAGGAATCCGGATTAAGGCAAGCCTCCGAATAAACATCATCAAGTATGTCCAAGACAGGCGGTATCGCCAGAGGTCTGTGTTGAGGTAACAAAAGAAATTCCCCAAGTCTTTTCTTGGAATCAGAAAAGTCTTGGCCTTCCCAATGGAAGTGTTCCCTCAAGGTGTGCAAGGTTTCCCCAAAAGAAAAATCCTCAGGAGGAGATACAGAAGGAATGGACTGCTCTGCATCAGAATCTTCAAAAGGGGAGTAAGAGTGTTCCTCTACATCAGAATGTTCTGAAAAAATGGAGCCCTGATCAGAAGAGGGAGAATCTTCCTCCACTCTGGGCCTCTTGTCTGGAGGGGGTTGGGAACCCCTGATAAGAGTAATTAAATCCTCAGCCATTTTAAGCATCTGCTTTTTAGGCATGAGGCCTGGAGATGGGCCCTGTGCAACAGGCCTCTGGGGATGCCTGGCTGATTTGGACTTGGTAAAGGCCTTAATGGAAAAGGAAGATGAGGGTCTAAAGACACCATGGGTGGAAGTGGACCTGTCCACATTAGGAGGCTCAACGCTCACAATGGCTTCGGTGGTTGTAGTCTGGGTCTGGGCCGAGGTACCTGCGGTCTTGGTTACAGAAGACACCGCCAAAGAAGTGTCGGTAGTTTAGGGGCTGCATAGGCGTCTCGCTGAGAACCGGACCACGTGTAGCCGGTTTTGGCGTGGTGTCGGTGGGGACCGCGGACCTCGCGTGTCAGTCCTTGTCCTTACGTTTTTTGGACAAAACGGTAGTCTGAGTCTTTACCAAAAAAGTGTTGGGCGAACTCCGTCCGACGCTTAATAGTGCGTTTATTGAAAGTAGCGCAAAAGCGACAGCCCGAGACGTCGTGGTCTGGGACTAAACAAGGTATGCAGAGGGAATGGCAATCCTTATACGGTATTTGCTTCCCACAAGAAATACAATTGTTAACTTTTTCTGACATCAGTCTGAGGCAAGAAAAGTTTCCCCAATGGGGTACTTAGCTTTAATAAAGACTTCGGTTTCCAATTTTTCGTAAATTCAGGAGCTGGCCGACCGGCACTTGCGAACTGCTTCTGCTTCGGGCACCGCACGGCAAAAAAGACTGAAGAAAATAGCGTCAGCTGTGTCTTATATACCCCTGCCTCACTGACATCAGGAAAGAAAGCGACAACAACCGACGCCGGACCTAGACTTTGGAATTCAGCCGACCGAGGACCCGCCTGACGGCAGAGAACCCATCTGTGATTACTGCAGCTGTATGCACGATGAACATCCACAGAGCTTGCATTACACTCCATTAATCACTCTAATCTGCCTCGTATTCCCATCTTATCATTCCTCTGCCCCCCCCCCTTTTTTTTTGAATAAAAAGTGGATTTTGAAGTTTCTCTGTTATTCTTTTTGCTGCATTCACTAGATCATCTTAGTGGTCCTTTTTACTTGACTTACATTAAAAGAACTGTTCTCACAATAAAAAATACTGGCTTCTAACTAGCACAAAATCTAGCATATTACTCATTTGTCCAATTAGACTACTAACTCATCAGTGCCTAAAGTAGTTTTTGTATTTATTCCCTTTCATACCCACAGGCATCTATCATTATGATGTTGTTTATACAGCTGTTCATTATTCAGCATTGGAATTTTAAGAATAAGGGTGATGTGCAGAGCTGTAGTAACTACAGAGGGATTAAATTGATCAGTCACAGCATGAAGTTATGGGAAAGAGTAGTGGAAGCAAGGTTAAGAAGGGAGGTGATTACTAGTGATCAGCAGTATGGTTTCATGCCAGGAAAGAGCACTACTGATGCGATGTCTGCTTTGAGAGTGTTGATGGAGAGGGTACAGAGAATGTCAGAAGGAGTTGCATTGTGTCTTTGTGGATTTAGAGAAAGCATATGACAGGGTGCCTAGAGAGGAGTTGTGGTATTGTATGAGGAAGTCGGGAGTGTCAGAGAAGTATGTAAAAGTGGTACAGGATATGTACGAGGGTAGTGTGACTAAGGTGGGAGTGACGGGTGCGTTTAAGGTGCAGGTGGGATTACATCAAGTTTCAGCTATGAGCTCTTTATTATTTGTAATGGTGATGGACAGGTTGACAGATGAGATCAGACAGGAGTCCCCGTGGACTATGATGTTTGCAGATGACATTGTGATCTGCAGTGAGAGTAGGGAACAGATGGAAGAGACCCTGGAGAGGTGGAGATATGCTCTAGAGAGAAGAGGAATGAAGGTCAGCAGGACTAAGACAAAATATATGTGTGTGAATGAGAGGGAGGATAGAGGAATGGTGAGGATGCAGGCAGTAGAAGTGCCGAAGGTCGATGAGTTTAAATACTTGGGATCAACAGTTCAGAGTAATGGTGAGTGTGGAAGAGAGTACAGGCAGGATGGAGTGGGTGGAGAAGAGTGTCAGGAGTGATTTGTGACAGACGAGTACCAGTAAGAGTGAAAGGGAAGGTCTACAAGAGGGTAGTGAGACCAGCTAGGTTATATGGGTTGGAGACAGTGGCAATGACAAAAAGGCAGGAGTCAGAGCGTGACGTGGCAGAGTTGAAGATGTTAAGATTTGCACTGGGTGCGACAAGGATGGACAGGATTAGGAAAAAGTATATTAGAGGGTCAGCCCAGGTTGGAAGGTTTGGAGACAAAGCCAGAGAGGCAAGATTACGTTGGTTTGGACATGTGCTGAGGAGGGATGCAGAGTATATTGGGAAACAGATGCTAAGGATGAAGCTGTCAGGTAACAGGAAAAGAGGAAGGCCTAAGATAAGGTTTATGGATGTGGTGAGAGGACATGCAGGTGGTTGGTGTGACAGAGCAAGATGCGGAGGACAGGAAGAAATGGAAACGGTTGATCTGCTGTGGTGACCCCTGATGGGAGCAGCCGAAAGAAGAGGTGGAATCACAACTGCAGTGTTATTTCTCACCCATGAGAAAATATTAAAAAAGAAGTAAGGACTTCCCTATGTAGTAGCTAAAACATGGACTCCAGAATGGAAAAGAAATTTTGCAATGTTCTTGGACTGTAAGTCCAATCTGTAGTTATGGAAAATGTTTGGGTGGCCAAATAGCCATATCAGACAAATTCCCTGATCTGACACATCAAAAAAGTAGTGATAGTTGCCTGACAGTGGTAAGGATGAAAAGGAGAACAGGTGGTCCCCCATGCAATATGCTGAACGTGTCCACTATCCAGGCCAATATACGCACACTGGGTAGGGAACTTGCAGCAAAATGTCTACAGATGATGCTTCTCACCTGAGGTGAGAAAATAGTACAGTTTTGTACCTACCATAAATGTAGATGTTCGAGGATCCACATTGCTGCAGTCCTAACTATTGGGTAGTCCGCTGTCCAGTCGGCCCGAATACCAAAGTATATGGCTGACGTCGGTCAAGGCGCATTAGACTGACGTCAGTACGTCAGGGTACTAATGCGCATGACCGACGTCATATCCTCAGTCTTTTCTTGCCCCAGATGTCAGAAGACCCTAAAAAGACAAGGCCAATACCAAAAACTCCAAACATACCTGCACCAAAAATATGTACAATATATACAAAAGTACCAGAATATAACCTCACCTACACAACCACCCCTAAACACAGAGGGGAAGGAGGGAGGGTAAATTGGACTGCAGCAATGTGGATCCTCGAACATCTACATTTATGGTAGGTACAAAACTGTACTATGTTCTTCATTCCACATTGCTGCAGTCCTAACTATTGGGTAGAATCCCAAAGCAGAGGTAAGGGAGGCTGGCAAATCATAAGGAAACAGGAGCTGACAACATGCCTTGCAAAATAGCTGTGGCAAAACCAGCCCTAGACTTAGAGTAGAGAGGAAGGTGATAATGCTTAGAGAAAGTATGCACTGAACTCCAAGTAGCTGCCTCCAAAATATCCTTAGTTGCCACCCCCTTAGAAATGCTGTTGAAGTGGCAGTAGCCCTAGTGGAATGAGGCCTAATCCCAGCTGGAATCTCCTTGCCATGATGGGAATAACAAAATGCAATGCAAAACCCAATCCACCTAGAAATAGTTTGTTTTGACACAGGCTTGCCCTCGAACTCAAAGCAAAAGAAACAAACAACTGCTGAGACTGCCTAAAATCCTTAGTCCTGCTTAAATAATAACAGCATTGCCTGTGTACATCTAAAGTGTGCAAAATCTTTTCCCCTTTATTTTGGGGATCTGCATAAAAAGTAGGCAAATGAATAGTTTGGTTTAAAGCCACACTAGAAACCACCTTAGGCATAAAGGAAGGATTAGTACGTAATGATACCCTATCCTTATGAAAAATCAAAAAAGGCTCAACCGCCATAAGGGCCTGCAACTCAGAAACCCTTCTTGCAGAAGTAATGGCCAACAAAAAAGCAGTCTTCCATGACAAGTATTTCAAGTCAGCAGTAGCATGAGGCTCAAAAGGTTGTAGAGTAAGTTTCTCCAACACAAAATTGAGATCCCAAGCAGGAGTAGGAGCTCTACGTGGGGGTCTTATATTCTTTGCCCCTCTAAGAAATTGCTTGAACAAAGGATGCGAAAACAATGGTGGATCACAATCATAGTGAGCTGAAATTGCTGCAGCATGAATCTTAATGGAAGAGAAAGACAAACCTTTGTCCAATAACTCAGTAAGATATTGAAGAGCCACACCCAAATTAGGCTCAGAAATCTCCAAATTGTTTGCTGCACTCCAAAATAAAAATCTCTTCCATTTTTCTGAGTACACCTTCCTTGTACTAGGTCTTCTGGCTTCCATAATCACATTTAAAACTTGTTGAGGAAGTTGAGACCTGCTGTGTTTCAAAACAGAATATGCCAGGCTGTTAGATGAAGAGAGTGGAGCTTGACATTGAGCAGGTGACCGTCCCTCTGAGACAACAGGTGTGGAATCAAAGGTAAAGGCCATGGAGGTTTCCTTACCAGACTCCTCAGTAATGGGTACCAGTGTTGCCGAGGCCAATCTGGAGCTATTAAAATCATCCTTGGCTTGTCTTGTCTGACCTTTAGGAGCACCTTTGGGAGAAGAGGCAGAGGTGGAAAGGCATACACATGAAGATTTTTCCAACTGAAAGAAAGAGCATCCACTTTCCAAGCTGTGTGATGAAACCTCTTTGTGCAAAACTTTGGCAGCTGGTGGTTTAGTGGAGAAGCGAACAGATCTATGTCTGGAGTTCCCCATGACACTGTCAATTTGTGAAATACATGAAGATCCAGTTTCCACTCGTGGGGATCCATGATTTGTCTGCTTAACACATCTGCTAAGGAGTTCTGTGCTCCTGGCAGAAACCTTGCCTGAAGAGTTAGTTGCAAGCTGAGCGCAGTCTCCCATAAAATCATTGCTTGCCTGCACAACGGGTAAGAATGTGTTCCCCTTGTTTGTTGATGTACCACATGACAGTTGTGTTGTCTGTTAGAATCAACACCTGCCCTGGAAGAAGTAACTTCTTGAAAGCCATTAATGCAAACTGGACTGCTAACATCTCTTTCATGTTGATATGTAGATGCTGTAGTCTGGCAGGCCACTTGTCTTGTATCCACTTTCCATTTAGATGAGCTCCCCATGCAATGTCTGAGGCATCTGTCATTAGAATCTGACTCGCCTCTGGCCGGGTCACAGAGAGTCCCTTGTTTAGGTGACATTCCTGAGCCCACCACAAAATCCCTGTAGAATGCAAGGTAATAATTGAATGACAGTGCCCTATTCCTGGCAGTGCTGTGTCCATACATTTTGAGATACCATTGCAGCTTCCTCATATGCAGTTTGGCATTGGGAAGCACCAGAATACAAGATGCCATGAACCCTAAGGCTTGAAGGACTGTCCTTGCAGTCAGCCCGGACTGAAGAGATAGGTGATGGAAGTAACTGGAAAGATTCTTTTGTTTGTCCGGGGTTAAAAAGGCCATCTGGGCTGCTGTATTCAGTCTCACACCCAGAAAGCACATGTCTTGAGAGGGTACTAGACTGGACTTTATTTCGTTCACAGAATACCCTAGGCATCTTAGCACTGCTATCACATATTCCAAATGCTGTAAAAGGTCTTCCTTTTCTTGAGCCAGAATCAGGCAGTCGTCCAAGTAAGGATAGATTTGAATTCCTTTTAGTCTGAAGTAAGCTATCACTGGAGCCAGAACCTTTGTGAATACTCTGGGTGCAGTAGATAAGCCAAAGGGCAATGCAGAGAACTGATAATGAGAATTTCCAGCTCGAAAACGCAGATACTTCCTGCAACTTAGACTGATAGGCACATGAAGGTAAGCTTCCATGAGATCTAAAGTTACCATCCAGTGATCTTTGCCCAGCAGAGGTAAAAGCTGTTGTAACGTCAACATTTTGAACTTGGGAATGTCCAGATAAGTGTTGAGGATAGATAAATCCAAAATTGGTCTCCACGTGTTCCCCTTCTTCGGTACTAGGAACAGGCGAGAATAAAATCCTAGGCCCCTTTCTGGCACAGGAACTGGCTGAATGGCCCCTATTTGGAGCAACAGAGAAATTTGCTTGTGAGCCTCTTGTCTTTGTAGAGGAGGAATGTCTGGCATGCCTTTGAAAGGAGGCAAGGTATGGAAATAAAACCTGTAACCGTGGTGAATGATATCCAGAACCCATCTGTCTTGGGTAATGAAATCCCAATTTTCTTTGAAAAGAGACAGCCTTCCTCCCAAAGGTGCTGCCAGGCGAGAATGTACTGGCAGCTGAAAAGGCAGGTCATTGGGTCTGTTTACGAAAGGACTGACCCCTGCCCTCACCAGAAGTCTGAGCAGGTGAACTCCCTGTTCTAGGCCTAAAAGAACCTTGAGCTCTGCCCCTACCACGTCTAGACCTACCCCTAGACTGGGAATCATAAGCAGGATATGTCCATCCCTTAGTAGGCCAATTTCTACTAAACTTTGGAGGCTGCACCTGCAAAAATCCTTAACAGTTTGCATAGACTTAGCCTTGTCCTCCATTTTCTTTAAAACTGCTTCCACAGGCGAACCAAACAACACATCAGACTGTAAAGGAGCATCCAAAATCCTTGTCTTAACATGCTCAGCTAAATTCTGATCTCTCAACCAGGCGTGCCTACGAAGAACAGAACCAGTGGCAGCCACCCTCGAGGAGGCCTGCACAGCATCAAAACCACACTGCAAGGAATGCTTACCCACCTGTTCAGACACATGAACTAAATCCTGCAACTCTTTACACTCAATACCTTCAGCCAGAGCATCCACCTTAGACTTCAATTGTGAAAGGAGATAATTCTGATATTTTAACATGTGAAACTGACAATTCAACGCCCTCATGGCTAAAGTGGAAGAAGTATACACTTTCTTTCCCCATCTATCCAAAGCCCTTGCCTCTTTATCAGGAGGAACAGGATTTTTAACAACAGAAGCCTTCACACCTTTAGGCCCCTGAGAGACAGTTTCGGGTCTGCCCTAGGACTCTTAAAAGATACTTATGAGCCTCAGGCACCCTATAGTACCTATCCGGTTTAACTGGGGCAGGAGGCAAAGAATCAGGATTCAGGGAAGCCTCTGCAAAACATCTTCTACCACATTCAGAACAGGAGGTATAGCTAAAGGCCTATGCTGGGGTAAAACAAGAATTCCCTAAGCCTCTTCCTGGAATCAGAGAAATCTTGACCTTCCCATTTAAAATGCTCCCTCATGGAATGCAGAGTCTCTGAAAATGAAAAATCCTCAGGAGGCGAAGCTGAAGGAGTAGAATCATCCACATCAGAATCAGAATAAGGAGGATACTCCTGCAAGTCTTCAGCAAGACTCAGAAGCCTCGAACATTGCTCAAAACTCTCAAACTCAGGTTCCACCCTAGGCCTCTTATCAGGAGGGGGCAAAGAACCTCTAATCATAGTAATCAAATCCTCTGCCATTTTTAGCATATGCTTCTTAGGCAAAGACCCTGACACACTCGGAGAAACCCCCACTGAAGCTAAACTAGGCCTGCCTCTTAAAGAAGCCTTGGAAACAGAAGGGGAGGCCCTAACCACCTTAGGAAGAGGGGGAAGAACAGCCACCTGAGAAGCCCCTTCAGCCTGGCCTACTTCCTGAGAGGACACTTCCTGTAACAGTAAAGTCTCTCCCTGAGACTCCAAAGAAACTCCTGGCAAAACCTCCGGCTCCACTGAGCCTTCTAAAGAACAGACGTCCGGGACTGTCGGTTCCTCCACTCTAGGCTTTGCTGCTTTGTCCTTGCGCTTTTGGCGAAGCGGCCGGAGCATCCGACGGCATTTTATAATTACAACGCTTCCCAAAAACTAACCTGGCACAGTCTAACCTTCTCTTAATAGTGCGTTTGTTAAATCTAGCACAAGAGCGGCATCCAACAACGTCGTGCTCAGGCCCTAAACAAGGTATACACAAAGTATGGTAATCCCTATGAGGTATCTGTTTCCCACAAGAAATACAGTTATTCACTTTTTCTGACATCCGGTTAAATACTGAGGCAAGAAAACCAAAATATTCCCCAACGGGGTACTTAGCCAACTTTGATTCGGTCTGAAACTCTGACTTCAGAAACTTTCAGAACCCCAACCTGCACTCGCAAAACTGCTTCTGCATCGGACCATGCGGCAAAAAAGACTGAGGATATGACGTCGGTCATGCGCATTAGTACCCTGACGTACTGACGTCAGTCTAATGCGCCTTGACCGACGTCAGCCATATACTTTGGTATTCGGGCCGACTGGACAGCGGACTACCCAATAGTTAGGACTGCAGCAATGTGGAATGAAGAACATCCACCTTTAGTAAATACCACCAGGAAGATACTGCCCTGAGCATTCCTAGGTACAATTTGCTGCTCATGTTAGAACTTTTAGGTTGTCTGCAATCAAATTAGAAACTGAGGGGGGGGTGTATGTTGACTGTTAGATGCAAATCCAAATGCAGAAATTGCCTGCACAGCTGGTAACACTGAATCCAACACCCTGCTTATACAGAGCAAATCTGTAGTGCTGTCCCTGCTTACCACTGAGGACCCTGGTACAAGCTCCAAACTCATGGTTATCAGTGTCAAAAGGAGCAGCATGACATCCCTTTCACTGATGTGTTTTGCTCAGCATGGTCTAGCTGCAGTTTCTGCTAATTTTCAAGTACTTCAAATGTACCCAACAAGCGAGGTCTGATATGCTTATAGTAAGGATCTGCTCCTCTTGGGGTAAACCATATGGTTTGCCTAAAGTTGAGCTCCAATTCCTTTGCTAACCAGGAGAATTCCCTTTTAACTGGCTAGGGTAAGAGGCATCATCTACTAAAAGTGATGACAGCACTTCCCCACCAGACACAGCTCTAATACTAATGGATTTTTGCCATATGAAGCCTGGCCACCATCAGGATCAATTCTAACAAATGGCTTTAGGCCCTGACAATTTCCCCTGCAGTGATGTGGCACTTGAGACCAATCCAAAAGCAGAAGCTTCAACTGTTGAGCTTTTTTACTAGGGCATCCACCAATGTTCTCAACTGTATCTCAATGCACCCTAAGCTCAGTAAGACCAGAACCTCGTTTGCATATTACACAGAACACCCAACAACCACAGTCACAAAAACATGCAGGCCATCATACCACAGTAATGAGGAAATCAAAAAGCAGAAAACCATCTGAGATTAACAATGAACCAAGCCAGAGTCAAATCCTCATAAGGCAGCCGCTACAATGTGGTATCACCAAGAAGCTTTGAATTTTTGATAACTCCTTTGTATGTGAAAAAAAACATACATCTCTCACTTGTAGAAATCAGCATTAGACGGTGTGTTATCAGTGTAGGACAAAATTACAGTCAACTCAAGGAGATTAAAACTAGATTAAATTATGATGAAATTATTGTTCACAGCAGCATGAACAGTCTAAAAGGGTCCTCCCTTGAAGATGTGGAGATTACAGAATGCCCTAGCAAGCCTACAAAAACAATAGTCAGACCCCCTTTTTTCATATTTTCTATATGGGGTCGGGCTATCATGTTAACTGTTGCCATCTCTCTCAATTCAATGCCACACTCATGCCTTCTCCGATACCCATGCCCGACTGTCACAGATCTTTAAACAATCCATCCACCTCTTTGCTGGACATCCTCTTTTCCTCTTACCTTATTTTGATCTGTCCCAAATCATCTTCACTAGACTGTCTTCTTCTTTTGTACATGTGTCTAAACCACCATAATCTGTTTTCTTTGATCATTTCTGCAACTGGAGCTACTATGGCTTCTGCTCTTATGTCCTCATTTCTTCGTCTGTCCCATAGTGTGCATCCTATCACCCTTCTAAGGCACTTTGTTTCCATCACCTCTAGCCTTCTCATCTGCTCTGCCTTTACTGCCCAGGTTTCTGTACCATACAGTAATACTGGTCGCACCACTGTCTTGTACACCTTACTTTTCAGCTTCGTTGGCATTCTACTATCATGCACTACACCTGACACACTATGCCAGTTGGCTACATCTCCTCTGAGTCTAGCTTTTTTCTTTTTTTTTTTTAAACAAAAAAAAATCTCCATTAAACTATCATGTATGACACAGGCAATCTTACATCTGCCTCTGATTCTAGCTGTGACCTCTTTATTCAGACGACTTCTCAACCACCCCTCCCAGATACGTGAAGCTATTTACCTATTCCACTACCTTCCCTTCTATCTCAATTCTCAGTTTCTTCGGATTTCCACAATTTGCTGCCATTACCACTGTGTTACCTGTGCTTAGTTTCATCCCATGTGCCTTCAGTTTTGCATTCCATTCCCCTATCCTTTGCTGAAGTTCTTGCTCAGAGTCTGCCTATAATGGCACATCGTCTACATACAGCAACTCTGTTTATCTGTCCCCTGTGACCAGTTTGATAATGTAGTCCATCACCATAGCTGAACCCTGGTTGCACACCCACTCCCACTGGGAACCCCTCTGTGAGACCGAGCATGGTTTGTACTCGAGTCATTGGGTCCTTGCACACAGCCTGCACTAATTCTACCAATGTTTCTGGGACTTCAAACCACTGCAGTACTGATCAAATCATCTTTATTGGGACCTTATCATACGCTTTCTTCAAGTCTAGGAATGTCCAGTTGGACTCTTTCCTCATCTCTAGTTTCTTCTCAACTATATGTCTCACTGCTAACTCCGGGTCAGTTGTGCGGCATCTTGATCTGAAACTGAA
This sequence comes from Protopterus annectens, assembly GCF_019279795.1. NCBI lineage: Eukaryota > Metazoa > Chordata > Ceratodontiformes > Protopteridae > Protopterus > Protopterus annectens. The sequence goes on along the minus strand of NC_056746.1, from coordinate 270,991,968 downwards.
CTGCTCATCTCCCATTCTACTATTCTGTGTATCCATTTATCAAGCACCCTCTCCAGACCTTTAATGTAATGTGATAGGAGGTTTATGCCTCTGTACTTCTCACGGTTGTGCATGTCCTGTTTGCTCTTGTATACTGTCACAAGTATGCTTGTCCTCCAGTCATCCGCGATATGCTGTTCTCTCCACACTGCTATGAGTACGCTCAGGAGCCATTTTTCCCCCATCTCACCCAGCATCTTTATCATGTCTGATGTGACCTCATCTGAGTCTGTTGCTTTCCCTGACTTCATTTTCCTTAGTGCTATTCTAGGGTGGGCTTATGTGGGGTTTTCTTCATTTAGATGCTGCTGGAAATACTCCTTCCACCTGCCTTTGATATCCTGTGAACTGGTGATCAGGTTGTTGCTGGCATCCCTTACAAAGGGTGTCTGAATATCTTCTTTATCTTTCTGTCTTTGCCTTGAAACTGGATATAGTTTCTCAGTGCCACCTACTGAGTTACTTTCCAGAAGCTGGTAGAGTGCCTCCGATGCCCTGTTCTTTGCTAATGCAACTCCTTTCTTAGCTTCTTTGTTATCTAACCAGTATTCCTTCACAGCCTGGTTGGGGTTTTCTATCTCCCATTTTTTCCTGCACTCCTCCTCTCTTTTGAGGGCTTCCTGGACTTCTGCATTCTAACATCAGCTTTCCTTATGTACCATATTTCCATGCCTGGCTTGGCCACAAATCAGTTCTGTAGTCTTCACACATGTTGTTTTAAGGTGCTGACCTTCTTCAACTTCACTTATGTTCTCTTCTTGGGAAGTGGGGGTAGAATGGGGTGGCTAGAGCCCTGAGCAATTCTTTGAACTTTGTACTTTCTTTCCAGTCAACTTTCAGGTCTTCAGCCCAGTCTCTGTTGACCTTAAAGTCTTCTCTGCCCACTACCTGCAGCTTATTGTGGCAAACAGTGGTTTATGCTATAGGCCCATGTTTCAATGTAGATGGCTTTCTAATCATTGATTCTGGGTGTGCAACCAGGGTTCAGCTATGTACCTTGAGCATGGGAGGTGAAGACCTTAACCACTATGCCAACTGATCTTCAAAGATGCATCTCCTTAGTGCCCTTTCCTTACTAGGATGAAGTCTACCAGAGTTGCATGTTGGCCACTCTTATGTGATCTTGTGACTGCCTCTTTCTGAACAGCGTGTTAGCTACTATCAAACCATTTGCCAGACAAAGTCTAAAATGGCCTCTCCTCCTTCATTCCTGTTGCCCCACCCATGTGGACCTAGGCAGTCCTCATATCCCACTGTCTGTCCTGATATGTGCATTTAAGTCACCCATTATCAACTCCCACTTCATGCTGTCCTGCTTTATCTAGTAGGTCCTGCAACTGCGGTCTGAATGCACTCTTTTCCTCACTATCATAACCCTGGGGCACAGGCTAAGATTATGAATACTGCCCTATCATTACAATGGAGTCTGACTGCCATGAGTCTGTTACAAATTCTGTTGATCTCTCTCACTGCCTTCTGAAGCCTGTCACTCATCATAATTCCCACACCATTTCTAGCCTGTCCTCCTCCCAAGTAGTACACTTTGGATCTCGAGCCAAGTGGCTTCCCTGCAATGCCCTTCCATCTTTTCTCTTGGATACATAGGATGTCCATCCTCCTCTGTATCATCCTGTCATCTGCTTCCAAGCTACATCCAGTCAGTGAACCTACATTAAGTGCATTCATTCTCAACTCAGGTTTGTCAGGTTGATTGGCTTTATGTCCAGTTTTCGCTCAACACTTTTATCCCGTGTAGCCCAAGCTGGACAACTAGACACCATCCAGCCAGTAGCTTGTTGACCCATGGCTCCTGGGTTTTTACAGTGGACACACACTGGCCAATAGGGGCACATAGATCCCTCCCACCAATAGCATGGGTCCATGGCATAGGTCGGAGTAGACTGGGTCCTCAAATCACTTTCCACCTTTAACTACCCATGCCCATTTTAGTGACATTAGTCAACATGACCGAATCACCAAGAGCCATATTTTACACCGATTGGCTACACCTGCCACAGTGTGCAGTCTGTGATCCATATTCTCATATCTTGAGGATACTGCTCACCACAGAAGATGCCGACAGGGTTGGTAAGTTTGAGATCGAAAGACTGCATGTTTTTCAGAGGTGGGAAGAATCATACAGACACAGAAAGAACAAGCAAACTCCAAACAGGCACTGGACGGAGGTCAGGACCAAACCTTGTACCTTGAGCATGGGAGGTGAAGACCTTAACCACTATGCCAATTGATCTTCAAAGATGCATCTCCTTAGTGAAATCATTTCACCACCCTCTATGGCATCGAAACAGAACAAACTGTAATATGTAATCAGTGGCTAGTGATGTGGTGTTATACACAGGGGACTTGGTGCTTGCTGGCCTGGGGTTAGATGTGCAGATACCTACAATGCTTAGCATCTGATGGACTTCATCTCCCTTCCCAAGACATCCAAAACCTAAACAGGAAATTTCCAACCCCCATATTTTTAAAGCCATATTTTCAAATTAAAATACAAAAATTATATCTACAAGATTAAAAAAACGAAGGATGCTGTGACGTCCCTTCTATGGCCCAGTAATCAAGGAGCCTCAATCCTCACCACTGACACCGGTGAGAGATGTTCACTTGGAACAAAGACAGATGCATACAGCATATCCAGATGCAGCTCTCTGTATCAAACACAACTTCTCTCAAGAGCACACAGGGAACAAGCAGTCTTGGGGTTGGGTTCACTCCCCCCCTCTCCAGGCCCCAAATTAGACTCCCCACTGACACAGCCGTAGACTTGAGTTCTCGGCTGAGTGTTTCAAGCCAAGCCCTCTGCCATCCTCTGTGAAACCAGTGTTGTGTGTCCCTGCTCCAGGAAGCTGAAACACACACACTGAGATTTCAGATTTGCATGCACACACACACCTGAGAAAGGCTGACAGACATTTACCAGCTATGCCCCCCTCTGCCCAGACTATAGGGTAGATACTGCCACCAGAACACTCCAGAGCCAACTACTCTAAATCTCTTACAAGGGTACCCAATTATACTGAGTAAAATTTATACTAATACAAATGGTAGTGTTTGACCAATTCAGCAAGGTTTCAGGAGCAGCCACAGTGACACCAAATAAATAAGAGTACTTTGAAAGGTTAAAAAAGTCTAAAAGACCGGCCACAATGAAAAGTTAATATATTTAATAATTAATAAAAAAAAGAACATAAATATTTATATAAACACCAGAGTTTCAACCACATGAAATATTAAAAATAACATAGATGGAGAGGTTCACACAGATAAAACAGAAAAATACTCAACTAATCTTTCTATATTTTCCTGCCTGATCTAAAGAATTACTGTCCACTACTTCACTTACTAGAGCAAGGCAAGTTGACGTGGGTGAGTGGTCTTCCTTCTTGTCAGGTTTCACAGACTGCCCTGAGAATTCTGTCTCATCTGGTATTAAAAACATTTCAGTACTGGACTACAGAATGACATCACATACATCTGGTCACTTGACTTCTGGTTCCCATGCTACCACTTTACTAGAAACTGAGCTACAATCTTTCACATATGTGTTGCCATACATACACACACTAAGGCAGAAATGGCATGCTGCAAACAGCAGGCTTTTGGCACATTATGACTCTCCCAGGGCCAGAACCCTTCCTCTAGCTCCCATAATGCTCACCACCTCCCCTTTTCTCCAGAATGAGTTTGCTCTTTTTATCTGCATAACTAAAAATATTTAAAGTTATTGCCCTACAGGACATTCCTCTGGATTCCCAAGTACTGAAAGATTTCTCTAGGTAGGGGGTATGGTGGGCGGCTGCAATAAAGTGAAGAGACATGACAACATGAAGATGTTGTTATAGTAAGGACATAACTTTCGTATTTTACATGACCCAGTCTACACTTCAACAGCAGGACAGAGTTCCCAGCCTCTTTTATTAGGTGGCACTGTAAAGAAGGGTAACACAGGTTGAACTGGACCTTGAAATTAAATTCATCTTAGTGTACTATCAAGATACACAGGAAAAAAAAACATTCTGAAGCCACATAAAAATCATCAATAGAAGAATTCCTAATAATACTGAGGCTGCAGCTACAAGCCCTAGCAGAATGGGTCTTTGGTGCACTTACTAGGGTTTTTAACTATGGACTCCTCCTCACCTTGTCTAATAATAGCAAAGAATATAAAATATTGGTCATCCTTTTAATATTTTTAATTTTATCAAGATAAAACCAGTGTTATTTGTGCACATCTGGACAGTGCAGCACATACTGCCCTCTGTTAGAATACTGTAGAAAGAATCCTGACATGTTAACATTCTGGTCAGGACTAATTTCTGTGGCCACTTTGGGCAAGAAAGTAGGGTTGATGCATAAACATCCATGATGTTTATGAAGTCTAATACACATTGGTGTAGTATAAAAGGGCATGAAGTTCTGAAACACTTCTGGCTGAAGTAATGTTACTAGAAAGAACAGCTTTTCAGGACAAGTATTTGAAATGAGCTTTAACTGCTGATTCAGAGGGAAGCAAAGTACAGCTGTTTAAGTCTGACTTACCTGTAACAGCAGATGCTGGATTACCTCACTGCCTCAGTGGTATTTTGGGTCATCTGCCAAGGAAACACAGTACTGGCCAGCTTCCAAAAGCTCAGACGCCCACCCTCTCTCTTCCTGTGACAGCTGACTGGTGGAGGATATCCTGAGAGGGAATCCTTTAGCTATTACAGGGAGTGTTCAGGATTTTGTGTGTCCACAAAAGACAGGAAAGTAACAATAAATTGCAGCGAATCACAATACCATATAAAAACGAAATCTAAGAACCAAATCAAAAAGGTTGAAACCCACCACAACAATGCAGAACATGGAGGGTGGTGGATGGGTGTTGCCAAGGAGGCACTGTGGAATTTGAATACTGTTACAGGTAAGTAGGACTAGCGCAACTGTACTATGTTCATCATTCCCACTGTGTTTTGACCAGAAGGGTCAAAACCCTTTCAGGACTTTATCCTACCTGGAAGGTGGAATGATAAGGATACAAGGAGAATGGTCCTAGGAAAGCCTGCTCAGGACAGTGAAACATCACCTAGTTTGCAGTGTTTTGTGAAGGTATGAACAGAAGACCAGGTTGCTGCTTCTAGAATGATTCTACAGTCCACCCCTTCCAATATGCCATCAAAGAGAATAAGGTCTTTGCCTGGAAGAGATTTACCATAGTGAGAGTAACAGAAAACAACAGCAGAAGATAACCATGATGCAATACTTTGCTTAGCCACAGGTTGATCGTTCTTGGCCCCTGTATACGGTATAACCAGCTGTTCAGCACTACTAAAGGGCTTTGTGCTATCAAGGTAGTACTGGAGTTTTTTTGTGCACATACAAGGTATGGAAAATTTTGTTTTTTGGATCAGGATAAAACACTGGAGGGTTGATGACCTGAATCATGGTAAATTAAGAAACAGCTCTAGGCATGAATGATGGATTAGAGTTTAATAACACAATGCCATCCCTGTCAAAAATAAGATAAGGTTGTCTGCCAAGAAAGCTTGCAGCTCAAGAAAATCATTTTGCAGATGTTAAAAATAATGAGAATAACAGTCTTTCAAGTAATGAACAGTAGATCAGCCTGAGAGGCAGGTTCAGTAGGGGGCAAGGTCAAGTTTTCAAGAACAAAGTTGAGATCCCCAGGGAGGAATTTGCTTTCAAGGGGTCTCATATGCAACACTAAACTATTTGACCTCCAAAAGAAACTAAAGAGAAGGATCCAAAGGCAGACAAGCTGAGATTGCTGCAAAATGCATTTTGATGAAAGCATATGACAAACCATCTCAAAGTAACTCACACAAATATTTCAAAACCAGAAGGTTCAAAACCCTTTCAGGACCTCTGTTATTGGCTAGGCACCATATAGAAAACCTCTTCCACTTATCGTTAAGATATTCTAGTTGCAGGTTTTCTTGCCTCTAAGTACGTGCTACACATCCTCAAAGAACAAGTGTCTACAAGGTAACAAAATAGAATAATTCAGGCTGTCACCTGCTCTACATCGAGGTGTACCATTCACCCCGATGTTGGCAGAGCACATTCTGTCTTTGAGGAAGCTTGTGGTAATTGCCCTTGGCCAACTCCATTAAAAGGAAGAACCAATTTTACCTGGTCCAAAATGCAGTTTACACAAGGACCTTTGGTAATTCTTTCATAATCTTTTGAAGTACTTTGGGGATCACTGGAAAAGTTGGAATTACATACAGGAACTTTACTGACCATGGGAATCATAGTGTGTCTGTCTTCCAAGCACAGCTCCAAATGTTTTGAACAGAATTCTTTCAGTTTTCTGTTTTGAATGGAGGCAACAGATCTACTTGAGGTATTTCCCACATCTGGAAAAAGTCCTGGAAGACCTCTACATGGAGCTCCACTCGTGAGGGTCCCTCTAGGATATGCTTTGTCTGCCACTGTATTTTGCTCTGACAGAATATGCGAAGCCTGTAGAGTCAGACAATACTAACAGCCAGCTCCCAGGCCATCAATGGCAACCAGCAAATGGGCTATGGCCTGGTACCACCTTGCTTGTTCAGGTATCACATCACCGAAGTGCTGTCTGTGACTACTAGAAGAGGCCCAGGCATCCTTAAGTGGTGAAGAATGTTTAAAGTATGAATCACTGCCAACATCTTTCACTTTTATGTGCTCTGGCATGTTCTAAGGACCCCACCAGCTTTGTATATGAATTCACTAGGACACTGCTCTCCATGCAAAATTTGACGGATCCATCTGATCAGAGTGGATGGATCAGGCACAGCTGATTCTTATTCTTCCATCACTGCAGTTGCTGTTTCACAAATCCCAGTACAGGTACCCGGAAGTCCAAGGGATGAAGGTGCTGGGTCTAAATTCTTCAACTACCACTGAATTTTTCTCATGTACAGTCTGGCTAGTGATTCCATGAGAATCACTGATGCCAGGAGACCTTTAATTTTGAGGAATTCTACTGCTGAGGCCATGTCTAGAAGGGTGAAATCCAAGTAATTGCTCTGATAAGTCAGAACTAAATCTTCTCGCAGGAAGGCTATCCTTTTTACTACGTCCATTGAACACCACAGTTGATAGGATGTGAGGAAGGACTTTTGAAGGTTCAACTTAAAGCCTAGGTGAGAAAAGGAAGGGTGCAACCCTGTCTAAAACTTCAAGTACCTATATACAGAATCTGCACAAATCAGAAAGTCGTCTAAGGAAAAATGTGGGTGACTAGCGTTCTGCAACAGGTAACCACTGGGGCTAGATACTTTTTTAACATATGATGTGCTGCAGACAGCCCAAAGGGTAATGCACAAAATTAATAATGAAAAGAGACACAGCAAATCACTAAAATTTCCTGAAAATGGAAGCAACAGGAATGTGATGCATCTTTTTGAGATCTAGACTCACTATGAAACAGTGACCTGAAAGCAATGCTAGGACAGACTAAGGTAAGAAGTTTAAATATTTTGCAAAGGACAAATCTAGGATGGGTCTCCAGGGCTGCTTTCTTTTTCAGTATCAAAAATATTCTGGAGTGAAATCCTTTGTGCATCACAGGCACTAGTTCTACGACTCCTGTTTCTGCCATGTGACTGAACACTGGCGGAAACAGAGCTGTCCGGTCTGGTGGATGTGGGAGAACTCCCCTGAAAGAGGAAGGATTTTATATCCACTGGCAAGTACATCTGTTCATAATTATTTTCAGAATCCATTTACCCAAGACTACTTGCAGCCAGGCTGCAGGGTTGAGAGAGTCCCTTGGAGGAACATAAGGAATGGCAGGATGGGGGTAAGGCAGCTCTGTGACTCAAAATCATCATTCCTTTGCAGAGGGTCAGTTCTTTTTTTTTTTTTTTTTTTTGGAAAGAAAGCTCTTATTTGGGCTTGAAGAATTATCTTCCTGCCATTTCCTTTTGGATCCCCGACTTTTGTTTGGTTGGGATTTTTATTTCTTCTGCCCTTAAAGTAAGATGCCTTGTTTTGGGAGAACCTGGATGTGTGAAACATCCTAGATACCCCACATATTAATCTGCCTGTCATTCCACTGTGAGAATCTATGAAACAGAAGGCCCAAGCATCAATTCAGAACTTAAAGCTGCATTCAAAATTCTGACTTTTAAATCAGAGATGCTCTGATTACATAACCAAGCATACCATCTTAATACAACAGATAAAGCAACACTTCAAGACTGTAAATGCACATTCAAGAATATTTCTCAAAACATATTTTAAAACCCAAGTCAAACTAAAAACAATTTCATTCATACAAGACATTTGTTGCAGTTAAGGATGTAGCAAAATCACTCAAACTGAAGGCAGACTGTAAAATACATTTCGCCATACAGCCTTGATTATTTAACGTTCTAAAGGCTAGATTACTAGAGACATCCTTTGGCCCTGAAGATCTAGCAATTTCCCTCTATCAGGGGCAACTGGATTAGATGAAGCCGAGATCTTTTTTATATGAGCAGGCAGATGGGTCAGCAGTCAAATGAGAAGAGACAACTGTCATATCCGAGCAGGAGACGCTATATTTTTCTCTCAAGCCTTTTTAGGGAAGGCTGCAAAAGATAATGGTGCCCAGGATTCTTTTACAACTGACAGAAGTCAAGGAATGTATTACTGTACACAAAGTCCAAACACAAAAGCAAACAATGTGTCAAACCACGGTTAAAAAGTAGCTCCACGCACTTTAATCACATTAAACTACCACAAAATAATGCTCAATAGCAATTTAATCTACATTTTCTTGACCGACTAAAATCTCCATACTACATTCATATAACTTCATTCATGGTAAAACCTGAATCCAATGTTGAACACACAGAGAAGACTCATACATACAGTAAATAATGTACAAATACTGAAAAAAATCCAAGTTCTGCAATATTTTCCTGTCAAAAGATGAAAATACAGCAGAGTTGCAACAGAAGAGTCAGACAAGAGTAATTTTTAGTTCTGACTGTGAGAGAGAGGCCCCTAGTGTTTAACAGCACACATACATGCTGCACTTCTGGGAAAAATACTGAAAGTTTAATCAGAAACAGAAAAAAAAAGTATTTGTCAGATAGGAGGCCAAATAAACAGGAATTGCTGTTAACACTGACAGATATATATATATATTTTTAACAAAAACAGAAATTAAATAATAAAAATAATAAAATGAGAGGAAGGTAGTCCCCAGATGGGGCTTACCAGGATGAACAAGGAGAAGTGGGAAGGCTAAAGCTTGTTCCAGGTGCCCAGTATGCAAGCAGTTCTTACACTGTTTTGAGAAGTACATATCGAAGTAACTAGAGTGTGTGGAAAAAGTCTTGAATCATAAGAAACAAACTGGGCTGATCTTGGCATCCTACATGAGTTTCATAAAGCATAGTTAATCAAAAATGGGAAGAAATAGCTGTGCACAACACCTGTAGAGCTCACTCTATAGTGGGATGTCTGCACAAGAACTTTCCCTATAAGAAACCTTCAAATTCTTCACAGCCCAGTAAGCTAAGTGGTAGATTTACCTACACTGTGCTGAGAGAAAGTAAAATATCTTGTGTTACAGCTAACAAAGACTAAGCTAGCAGTACACCTCACCCACCCATTCCCCATGCACACAGATCATAGCAGCATCTTTGTCTTAAATGATCCTTTTGCTAAAAAAACAAAGCAAACCAAACCCTATGCAGCTACAGACTTCCCAAGCCCCTACAGTCAATTTCCCTGTCAAGGTTTGGACCAGTATCTTCCCACAATTTCTGTAGCCAGCTTTTCTGAGATGAGTACCTTGACAGAACGAAGACATTTTTTCATGCTGACTGAATCACCTATTACTTAAACAACTCAATGAAGTGTTTGAGAGATGTACATTTACTGTGTTACTGGCGGCAAAAATCTCAAACACAAACAACTCGAATATCTGGATTGTTAGCAGTGCACCACACAACACTTCGTTCAACATACAGCACTTGACCTAAGTGGAGGTCCTTATGATTAACTAGTCTAAGCCTCAAAGGCCACAAAGACATAGAACCCATCAACACAGAGAAAAAGGAATACTAAAGTCATAGGTACTGAAATAAAAAAGGCAGGCAACTACCCAAACTAACGTTTTAGTCACTGGTGAAGGACTTCATTATAAGACACACAGATGTAACTCTTACTAGGCTGAGCAAGGAAAAAGCGATAGTTGCTTGTTTGGTGCCAGAATCCGCCAGATCTCTCACATAATCAAGTCTCTGAACAAGAGACACAGGTATGACTCTCTCATAGTACACGTATGGGTCACTTAAGACATACATTGTTGGACCGTATAAAACAGAGAGGGTGCTTGAGCTCTCATACTGTGTCCCATTGCAAGTATAAGCCTAGCGCTGAGCAGCATTCTACCTTTTCCAAGAATGATGCTGCAACATGAGCAAAAAATAATTGACTGGAATAATTTGCTTAGTTTCAGATGTCATTCCAAAGTCATCCAGTATTTGTCAGCCTGGGTGGATATTATCAGCATACCTCACTGCTTTGCCAGGGATGGCCTGCACTTGTCCTTGTTTGGGTTCTGTATACTGGCAAAGTCATCTTCTACCTTCACAGTAGGCAATGTCAATAGGATAAATCTACCAATGTAATGAAACAAAATTATGAAGGTGTTGCCAATCAATGCTAGTAGCTAAACAAGAAACTCTACTTCCTACAAGCCCTCCTCCTGGAGGATGTAAACATCTGTGTAGTGACCGAGACATGTTTAAAGTGCGGCACTATACTCCAGGTTGATTAAGGCTATAAGGCCTTCCAGACTTAGTCCAACCACTGACCAAGAGGGGGAGAAGGTGGAGATGTCTCAATTTTCCTTTAAGAGACTCACATAAGCTGCTTGGTACACTAGAGCTGCTTCATGTCCAAATCACCATAAGTAAGGAAGGTCCCTTACCAAACATTTGCTAGCTACAGCATCACCTCTATGATCACAGAAAGTTACAACTCATATCTACAAGAATTGGAGTCTCTCAGCAGAAAGCTCAATACCATCTTCTTAGGTAATTTTAACTACCCTACTATAGGCTGAGAAACCTACACCATCACAAATGCACAAGCACAATAATTCCTGGATTTTGCTAATACAAATGCCCTGGAACAACTAAGTTAGACTACACTCTAGGAGAAACGCCATCTTAGATCTTGTTCTTTCTAATACGGGGGCATCATGCACCATACCACCAGTGTCATCTTCTCTTATAAGGGCTACCATAAAGCCATCTCATTCTATACAAAACCTAAATCAAACGCCCCCTCCACCAAAGGTCCCCTGAGAAACTTTTCTAAGACCAAACTAATTTTAAGTGCAACTTTAGCAAGTTTTGAATCCCCTCTAAAAATCTGAAAATGTTGCTGCTTACGCAAAACTGTACAGCAACAAAGTGTACCAGCACAGAAACATCAGCATAAATGTAGCTGTTCCCAGAAGAAACAAGCACAGGGCAAACCCTAGGAATAAAACCTCCACAGTGGAACCAAAACAACAAGATATACAATAAAAGGAAAACATGGTAGCCAAATTTAGGAAGAGTAATCCCCAAAATGTAGATTTCTCTTCATTAAATTAAAGCAACTTTGGTGCTTTTGAGATGAAAATAGTCATCCAAGCTAAAGATAATCATAAGGTCTCCTTTAATCATATTTGAAACCTCAGGAGAACAGCGTAGCAATACGCCGGACCGATAGCGACAACTGTCAGTTTCACTGAAGCTGAAGATACAGCTAACCTACTAGCTGAAAAATTCAGTTCAACTTTACCCCCTTCTCCTTTTTATTTATTAAAAAAGAACTACATGGAACCATTGAACCCCTTCAAAAAATCTCCCAGGACCAAGTCCTGAAAGTGCTTTCAAAAGCAAAAAATACTGCATCAGTGGCTCCTTATAATATCCCTGCATACATCCAAAACAGGAAATATGATTCAGAAAACCTTCTAACACTGATCAACCTTACTTTGGCACAGGTTTTTTGCCTAGCACTGGAGAACTGGCAATCCCCTTGCACAAGAGGACAAACCTTCCACAGACCCAGCCAACTACAGACCCATAAATCTGACCAGCCTCATATGTAAAGCTATGGAAAGGCTTATGGAGTTAGTCAGTAAGGATACAAGGAATCTCTAAATACTGGAAAAGTCTCAGTTCAGATTTGTCAAAGGAAGGTCATGCTTACTCAACTTGGCAGACTTCTTTAAAAGAATCACCAAGGCTATGGATGAAGGTAAAACAATGCACACTGCCTACCTTAACATGGTCAAGTCCTCTGACACTATTCCCCATTCAAGCATATTAGAGTAGTTTATCTAGTTATTAACCACTATGTCACACACGGGATTGCCAACTGTTTCATGGATAAACACGAGATCATGGGGAAGCTACCTCCACAAAAGACCAGTCACCATGAAGTCCCCCGGGCTCTGTGCTGGGGCCCCTTATGTTCAAGCATCTACTTCTCCAATGTTAAAGCCAATACTAAAGGACACCGACTGACAAAATTTGCAGATGACTGTTGAAGATGACTGCAAGTTGGGTGCAATTATAGAATCCTCACCGACTCAACCATCCTGCAGGAAGGCTTGTCCGAAACACACAACTGGTGCCAGAAACAATGCCTAAAGCTCAAGGCCAAAAAAATGCATCATAATATCCTTTGGTAAGCTGTCTGTCCCAGGGAGCTAACACATTAAGAATACACCATTCAGAGTTGGATCTGTTGAGGATTTGGGAACTTATGTGGACAGCAATGTCATTTTTGACCAAAATGTGTCCACTATGGTGAAGAAGTCCTTTCTATACTGCACAGCTTATTAATAAAGGGATTGCTTCTAGGTTCAGGAATGTCATTATCTCGCTGTATTCAGCTTTCATAAAGCCAGTCATTGAGTACAATGCCCATTTTTCAGGTTTCTGCCGAAACACATGTAACAGCTAGAATGCCCATATAAGCACCTTACAAAAAGGATGCACATCTTAATCTGCCATACATGGACTGCCTGAAAGCCCTATCGCTGTACTCTTTCTCCTAGAGACTGCTAAGAGGAGACGTGCCTGGCATACATGGCATCCTCATACCTAGCTCTGATGGACTTGATGCACATAAATCAAACAGCACTAGAAATACTCATTGCCAGTATCTAAACTTCCTCTTCCACATCAACTGACAGATTTGGAGAGACAGGTATATCTCAGAGAATACCACTGCTCTGGAACAGACTTCCCATCCATGTAAAACAAAGCTCATCCCTGCCCATATAAAGGGTAACCTGAAAATATAGATGGGTAGCAAAACCAGTTCTAGCTCTGGAAATTCCATCCAACTTGTAGTGCTTGGCAAAAGTATGCAAAGAAGTCCAAGTAGCTGCCTCAAGAATAGAGTTAGTATCCAAACTTTTGAAAAAAGCACCAGAAGAAGCCACAGCTCTAGTAGAATGGGAATTAACAGAAGGAAGCCTCTTACCATAAAAAAAAACAAAAAAGAAATGGCTTTAGAAATCCAAGAAGAAATAGTTTGCTTGGACACAGCCAATCTTAAGGACCAAGGATGAAATGAAACAGAGCTGATCAAATTTATTAAAAGTCTTAGTCTTACCCAAATAAAATTTGAATCGTCTATGCACAAACATGTGCAGCAACACCTCACTGGCAGATTGCGGAAATTTTAAGTCTGCAGTAGCAGCTGGCTCGAAAGGAGGAAGAGTAAGTTTTTTCCAAAACAAAGTTGAGGTCCCAGGCAGGGGTTGGAGCTCTCCTGGGTGGTCTTAAGTCTTTGGCCCCTCTGAGATACTGCTTTAGCAGAGGATGAGAGAAGAGGGGAGGCTCCGTGTTGTAATGAGCTGAAATGGCTGAGGCATGGATTTTTATGGAGGAAAAAGACAGGCCCTTGTGAAGCATCTCAGTTAAGTATTGTAAAATCTGAGGAATATTGGGCCCTGCTGTGCTTATCCCTTGTGACTGATTCCAAGCACAATATCTTTTCCATTTGTCAGCATAACATTTTCTAGTACTAGGGCTTCTTGCCTCCAAAATGACATCCATCACAGGTTTGCTGAGGGATGCTAAGGGTGAATTTAGGTGATTAGCCATGCTGCAAGGTTCAAAGTTTGGAGCGGAGTGTGCAGAATTTGGTTGTTCTGCTGAGACAGTAAGTAAGGTGTCTGAGGCAGATGCTACGGTGGAAGGTGCGACACATTGCGCAGGATTGGGTACCAGTGTTTGGCGAGGCCAGTCTGGAGCAATCAAAATCATTTTTGGTTTGTCCTGTTTGACATTTAGTAGAACTTTGGAGAGCAGAGGCAGAGGGGGAAATGCACAGACTGATAGGTTTTTCCAGCTGAATGATAGAGCATCCACTTTCCAGGCTTTTTTGTGATGAATTCTTGTGCAGAATTTGTCCAACTGATAGTTCTGGGTGAAGCAAAAAGATCTATGCTTGGACTCCCCCATTTGCGTGTCAACATGCTGAAAATCTGTGGCTCCAGTTTCCATTCGTGAGGGTCCATGAGATTTCTGCTTAGTTCGTCTGCCAGAGTATTCAGCTTTCCTGGCAGGAATTGAGCTTGTAGTGGTATTTCATAGGTCAAGGTCGTGTTTCACAATGCCATGGCTAGTCTGCAAAGGGGGTAGGAGTGCGTACCCCCTTGCTTGTTTATGTACCACATAACTGTGGTATTGCCGGTCTTTATCATTAATTGTCCTGGATGAAGATAATCCTTGAAGGTTGTCAGTGCATTCTGTACAGCTAGCATCTCTTTTTAATGATATGAAGGTGCATTTGATTTGGCTCCATTTGCCCTGAATGCACTTTCCTGCCAGATGAGCCCCCCAAGCGTAGTCTGATGCATCTGTAGTTAGAGTTTGGGCAGCAGGGGGTGGAGTAAATGGCAGTCACTTGTTTTGGTGGCAGGCCTCTGCCCACCATAGGAAAGTACAGTTGTGTACCTACCATAAATGTAGATGTTCGAGTGTATTCACTGTTGCAGTCATTACACTTGGGTTATCCTGCTGGCAGGCTACCCGCAGTCGGCCTGAATTCCAAAGTCCTGGTCCGGCGTCGGGTGCTGTCGCCTCTTCCCAGTCAGTGCGCCAGGGGTATATAAGATGCAGCAGATGCCATTTTCTTCAGTGTTTCTTGCCCCAGATGTCAGGTGCCCCCAAAAGGGTAGGCTAAAAACATTGCTTATAAAAAGCATGCACTAAAATAAACAATACCTTCAACTACAAGCAAATACACCACATAGGTTGTACAGAATAGAGAAGGACAGATAAGTCCCAGCAAAGAAAGGGGGATGGCAGGTGGGTAACCTGGATTGCAACAGTGAATACACTCGAACATCTACATTATTGGTAGTTACACAACTGTACTATGTTCGTGTTTCACTGTTGCAGTCATTACACTTGGGTTGAATCCCAAAGCTGAGGTTGGGCGGCTGGGTCTAAATAGAATTAGGAGTGGCTATGAGGCCCTGCAGAACTGCAGTGGAAAAGCCTGCTCTGGATTTAGAGTAAAGAGGTAAGTGGTAGGGCGTGGTAAAAGTGTGCACTGAAGTCCAAGTTGCAACCTCCAAAATATCCTTGGTTAGTACTCCTCTGAGGAAGGCTGCTGAGGTGGCTGCTGCCCTGGTCGAATGTGGCCTAATGCCCTTAGGCACTGATTTGCCATGTTGTGCATAGCAGAAATGAATGCAGTGTCCTATCCATTTTGAAATAGTCTGCTTTGAGATAGCCTTTCCTTGTGATCCTGCAGCATACGCCACTAAAAGTTGCTCAGTCTTTCTGAAAGCTTTAGTTTTGTCCAAGTAGAAGCATAGCTGTCTGTGCATGTCCAAAGAATGCAGAAGTCTTTCCCCTTTACTCTGGGAATTTGGATAAAAAGTAGGCAAATGAATGGTTTAAGAGCCACACTGGATACTACCTTTGGCATAAATGTTGGGTTTGTCCTTGGAGAAACCCTGTCCGGATGGAAAATGATAAAAGGTTCCACAGCCATTAATGCCTGTAACTCTGAGACTCTTCTTGCTGAAGTTATTGCTAGGAGCAGAGCTGTTTTCCATTATAAGAATTTTATCTCGGCTGTATTGGCTGGCTCAAAAGGAGGCAGTGTGAGCTTTTCCAAGACAAAATTAAGGTTCCATGTAGGTATCAGTGCTCTCCTTGGGGGTCTTATGTTTTTGGCCCCTCTGAGGTACTGCCTTAACAGTGGATGTGAAAAAATAGGTGGTTCCGTATTGTAATGAGTTGAAATGGCAGAGGCTTGGATCTTAATTGATGAGAAGGATAGGCCTTTGTATTGTAAAATCTGAGGAATATTTGGAACAAGCAGGTCAATTCCTTGTGCCTGGTTCCAAGCACAGAATCTCTTCCATTTTTCTGCATAAGATTTTCTGGTGCTGGGCTTCCTGGCTTCCAAAATAACATCCATAACTGCTTTAGAGAGAGGTGTGTTCGGAGTGGTTATATTATTCGCCATGCAGCCAGATTTAAGGTTCTGCGTTGGCTGTGTAGGATCTGATTGTTTTGTTGGATCAGAAGATGAGGAATTTGAGGTAAAGTCCAAGCTGGGCCTTGAGACAAGCTCTTTAGGATTGGGTACCAGTGCTGGCGTGGCCAGTCTGGGGCAATGAGTATAATTTTTGGCTTCTCTTGTCTGACCTTTAGGAGGACCTTGGGGAGGAGAGGCAGTGGAAGAAAGGCATATACTGTAAGGGTTTTCCAGCTGAATGATAAGAGCATCCACCTTCCATTCTTGTTTGTGAGAAGTCCGAGTGCAGAATCTCTGTAGTTGTGAAAGAAGGCAAACAGATCTATGTCTGGGCATCCCCATTTCACTGTTATCATGCTGAAGACTTGTGGATCTAGTTTCCACTCATGAGGGTCCATGAGGTTTCTGCTTAGTTAGTCTGCCAGAGTATTTGTCTTTCCTGGCAGGAATTGTGCTTGCAGATGTACCTGATAAGTCAATGCTGTGTTCCACAAAGTCATGGCTTGCCTGCAGAGGTGGTAAGAATGTGTGCCCCCTTGCTTGTTTATGTACCACATGACTGTAGTAGTGTCCGTCTTTAGCAATAGTTGTCCTGGATGGATAAGATCCTTGAAGGCTGTCAGGGCATTCTGTACAGCTAGCATCTCTTTTTGATTGATATGAAGATGCATTTGGCTTGCGGACCACGTGCCCTGAATACATTTTCCTGCCATGTGTGCCCCCCAGACGTAATCCGATGCATCTGTTTGTTAGTGTCTGCCTGGCTGTGGGTAAAGTGAATGGCTGTCCCTTGTTGTGGTGACAGGCCAGTGCCCACCATCGAAACTCCTGTTGCAAGCAGGGAATGAGGGTAATTAATGTTTCCAGGCTGTGGCAATTTTGAGCCCAAACACTTTTTAGATACCACTGTAGCTTCCTCATATGCAGTCTTGCATATGGAATTAGCAGGATGCCATGAAGCCCAAAGCCTGCAGAATTTTTCTTGCAGGTAACTGGGTTTTTGTTGCCATGTTTTTGAAGTAATAAGTCAGTTGCCTTTGTCTGACGTGAGAGAAGCCATCTGGGCAGTTGTATTTAAGCTTGCACCCAGGAATATATCTCTTGAGAGGGTACTAGTTTTGATTTATTTTCGTTTACTGTGTACCCTAGGCAAATTAGTAATCTTTTTACAAACGCCAGATGCTTTAGTAGAATGTCCTTGCTCTGTGCTTGAATAAGGCAGTCATCCAAGCAGGGATAAATTTTAATTCCTCTGTTTGCAAAATGCAATTACTGGTGCCAGGCATTTTGTGAAGACCCGGGGCGCAGTAGATAAGCCACAGGGCAGTGCAGAGAATTGGTAGTGCATTGAGCCAGCTATGAATCTGAGGTATCTTCTGCAAGATTGTCTGATTGGGACATGCAGGTATGCCTCTTTGAGGTCCAAAATTATGAGCCAAGCCTTCTTGCCCAGCATGGGCAGAAGCTGCTGCAGTGTCAACATTTTGAATTTTGGAACCTCCAGAAACGCGTTTAGTATAGACAGGTCCAGTATTGGTCGCCAGGTTTTGTCCTTTCTGGGAACTAAGAAAAATCTGGAGTAAAATCCTTGCTCCTGCTCTTGTTGTGGTACTCGATGGATGGCCCTCATGTCCATGAGGGCTGTAATTTGCTTTTGTGCCTCTGCCCATTGATTGTGTGGCAGGTCTGGCATTCCTTTTGCCTTTGGTAGGGTGTGAAAATGGAACCTGTAGCCTTGGGACACTGTTCAGGAACCATTTGTCTTGGGTAACCATTTGCCAATTTGATGAGAAAAGTGCTAGTTTTCCTCCTAAGGGGGCTGCCAAAAGAAAAGTGCTTGAATCTAGCAGAGGAAAGTCATTGGGACTGTTTCCTGTAAGGTTGTGATTTGTCTTCTCCGCTTTTGGAGATAGGAGCACCCCATTGTTTAGGCCTGTGTGAGCCTTGGGGCTGAGATCTGCCTCTGGGATGTCTGTATCTGCCTCTTTGTGGTCTGTCTGACACTGGAAAGGACCAGTTCTTAGAAGGCCAGTTCCTGCTAAATCTGGGTGGCTGTATCTGTAAGAAATCCTTAACTGTCCGCATGAATTTCACTTTATCATCCATTTTCTTCAACACCTCTTCTGCTTTAGCACCAAAGTATCATGCTGTAATGGGGCATCTAATAATTTTGCTTTAACATGATCAGGCAGATTATGTTCCTTTAACCAAGCATGTCTTCTAATAACAGAACCTGTAACAGCGGCCCTGCAAGAGGCCTCCAGTGAATCATAACCACATTGCAAAGTATGCTTTCCCACTTGTTCAGATGCATGCAATAAATCCTGCATTTCTTTGTTCTCTGAACATTCAGTATTTGTCAACATTTTCTGTTTAAGCAGTGACATTAAGTATTGCTGATATTAAAGCATATGAAACTGACAATTTAAAGCCCATACAGCCAAGGTAGCAGAAGTGTAAACTTTTTTCCCCCATCTGTCCAGTGACCTACAATCCCTATCAGTGGGGACAGGGTTTTTTGCAATGGAAGCTTTGACCCCTTTGGGACCCTGAGAAATAGTTTCTGGGTCAGCAGCAGGGTTTTTATATAGGAATTTATGAGAATCCGGGACACTGTAGTATCTGTCTGGCTTAGCAGGTGCAGGGGTAAAGAGTCAGGGGACAGGCCGCACTCTGAAAATACATCATCTACAATGTCGAGAACAGGTGGAATAGCAAGGGGCCTGTGCTGAGGAAGTAGCAGAAAGTCTCTGAGCCTTTTCTTAGATTCCGAGTAATCTTGGCTCTCCCAGTGGAAATGCTCCCTCACGGTATGCAGAGTTTCCCCAAAAGAATAATCCTCAGGAGGAGAGGCTGAAGGAATGGATTCTTCAGCATCAGAGTCCTCATAGGGAGGCATAGAATAATCCTGTTCAGAAGAGGAATCAGATGAAATAGAAACCTGATCAGAAGAATCATATTCTGTCTCTTGCCTCGGCCTCTTATCAGGAGGGGGATTGGGAAACCCCTGATCAAAGTAATTAGGTCTTTGGCCATTTTAAGCATCTGTTTTTTAGGCATGAAGTCTGAGTAGGAGAATGCTGTACTCGTTTCTTTGTCTTTAGAGCTGCTTTAGTCTTTGAAGCTGAAGATGGTTTAACATATAGCTGTGTAAGCAAGACACCCTCAGAAGCCGATGCCTGCTCAGCGGCTCCAGACCCATCTGAGGGAATGATTTCCGAGTGTCCAATACCTTGAGTATCCAGAGGCCCAGTCGGCTCCACGTGGGAGTCAGAAGCGGCCTGTGGCTCTGAGGTAGCGGGCGTCAATGGCTGTGAAAGCGACTCACTGAGAACCGGCAACTGGCCTAAATAAGGCCTCGTCGTCGGTTTTGGACCTCGGATGCCTATCCTTTTCCTTGTCCTTGCGTTTTTTGTAAATTTCGGTTGTCGGCTGTTCCGACTGCATTATATAATTAAATCTTGGGCCAAAGTAATGAAATGCAAAATCAAACCGACGCTTAATAGTTCGTTGGTTAAATCTAGCACAAAACCGACAACTAGCAATGTTGTGATCAGGGCCTAAGCAAGGAATACAGTAAGAGTGAAAATCCTTATGAGGTATTTGCTTCCCACAAGAAATACAACTTAACTTTTTCTGACATCGGTCTGGAGCAAGAAAAGTTGCCCCAGCAAGGTACTTAGCTTTAATGAAGACTTCCGCTCTAAAATTCGGATTTGAAAATCTCAGGAGTCGGCTGACCGGCACTTGCAAACTGCTTTTGCTTCGGGCACCGCGCGGCAAGAAAGACTGAAGAAAATAGCGTTGGCTGCATCTTTTATACCCCTGGCGCACTGACGTCAGGGAAGAGGTGACCGCAACCGACGCTGGACCAGGACTTTGGATTTCAGGCTGACTGCGGGTAGCTTGCCAGCAGGATAACCCAAGAGTAATGACTGCAACAGTGAAACACGATGAACATCAGGCATTCAGACAGACGATCAAGAGATAGTGTTTGGATTGGCGGCAAAGACGTTTGGAGGATGGTATGTCCAGATGTCACCTTTATGGCCTACTCTACACAAGGAGCAATGTGTGCTGTACAGCGTACCTTAAAGCAACCTAAAGGCTTTGGTATACTGGACGGACATCAGGCCTCCCTTGGCAGGGGATATCTATTGCAATGAATACTGCAACAGTGAAATGGAAAGACATCAAAATGAATTAATCAAACTGTATTAACTGTAGTGGTTTGTAACCCAATTTGGTTCTGCAAGACATAGAGAACTAAAAGTGATTTGGGAATGCAACGTCATCATGAATTAAAATTTACTGTAGCAGTACACACATGACTGTGCATATTAAGTCAAGGAGAAAACCCATCTCATCAACGTTTGGAAAACATACGTTCTAGACTGTCTAATTCCTGTAGAATATATTGAGGTACTAATCCTGCTAGGAGGACATATTTAGAAAAAATGTTGTATTATAATATCAGCCTTCCACAAAACTTTACTTCTATTATGTGCATGATTTGATATCAGTTTTGAGCATGGGTAAACTTTGCTTGGAACTATAATCAAGTAGCATAGCAAACCTGTTAATGTGACTGTATGCAGTTATGAGACAGCTTAACATTGGTCAGGTTATCTTAACCAAAGCCACAGCAAACGCAGGGCAAAGGGGGGGGGGTGACTGCACTGGGCACAAGCTTAGGGGAAGCACTCAACACTGTGAAACAGCTGCCACATGGTACCTGCAAACATTATCAGTAATCATTAAAGCAACAGTGACTGCAACAGCCAGTCAGTGTTTGTGTGTTAGAAAGTGTAACAAGGAGCTAATACAGGTTTGTGCTACACTTGGGCATAATTTATTTTTAGCTTAAAAAGTGTAAATACGTGTTTGACACAACAAAAAGTATAGCTATTATGTAAATAAATACCTCTGAGCCTAAAGATCTCTTTTTTGTTTGTTCATTTGTTTTAATCAAATATTGGTCTGAAAGGAATTTTTTCTTCTTCCTTTTGGTTCTCAACTTTAAAGGCATTAACCAACACTGCTACAGTTCTAGTGATAATTATGTGCAAGTAAGTCAAGTGAGTGACACGCTGACTGAAATAATACTCAAATATATCTATAAGAAAGTTTATAGTGAGCTGCTTCAACCACATGTAAAATGTGTGGAGAACAGCTAGATATAGACATAAATGCTAGTAACGTGAAGAACAGCTGCTGATAAACATTAGGTATACAGGATATGTTTCTGGAACACACGAGTTTAAATAAATGGCTGCTGCCCTGACTTAATATATGTAGGCACAGTGCCTAAGCAGGGAACTTTCTGCTGGAGGTTTCAGCAATATATCATTTTAAAGGCAATGTAACTGGCACAGCCATCTGTTTGCTGAGAGGGATTCCGCCACCAAGGTTAGAAAACAATACATTTGTGAATAAGGAGAAGAGATAGAGAGAGTTAAAAGTAAGACATTTTGAGCAGAAGATTACAAATAAGGGTGAGTACTAGTAAGAATGGTGCTGAACATGCATGCTGAGAAATGGGGTTGTTCTTATAGGATTTAATGGACAACCAACATATCCAGCATTCACAACAGATGAACTACATAACTCAAGAGAAGGATGTGTCTAATGATATGCTCGCATAACCAATGCAAGTATGAAAAAAGATACCCAGGAAAGAATGCTGTTAAATAACAAAGATGTAAAGGACTAATACCATAGTGTAATGAGGGAAACTATTATACAAAGGACCTATAAAAGATATATATGAAAACTGATTTATTACTTTGCACCATGTTTGTATATTTGCTAACTTTAATAAAAGCAGCAAAGAAAATCTCTCAAAAAATACCTCAGTAAAAGCAATCTACCTACTTAGCTCCTATAAAAATCATTCAGAGGAAACACAGAATTCCACACTAAATCACGCCAAACTAAAATCCTTAATGGTCTTAACACATGGCTTGAGCAACATATACACCATAAAAATTAAAGCTTTCTGAAAGCAATAAAAACTAAGCAATACTTGCAAATTCAGTACTAAAATATACAATTCCCTGCAACAAGTTAAAAAGAAGTTATGTACTCACCATAACGTTCCATCTGAGTAGGTAAACTTCATTTGTCAGCAACCTGTGGGTTACGGATCCGACACGGCAACATACCAAGCAAAAAGATCCGAGCTCCAAGCTCCTCCCCCTTACCCATACTACACTGCAACCTCCTTCCAATCCTCAGATCGCGTTTGCCACCTGCACATAACAAACAACTAACAACCTGAGACACCTGACTCAAGGACAAAGTAAAGCTCATAAGCCCAAACCTCAAGCTCAGCTAAATAACTATGACGGTCAGGGGGAAGGAGGGAGGCACGGTTGCTGACAAATGAAGTTTACCTACTCAGATGGAACGTTATGGTGAGTACATAACTTCTTTATCTGAAGTAGTTAACTTCATTTGATCAGCAACCTGTGGGACAGAGTCCGCAGCTACCCGAATCTTGGGAGGCCCTTAAATAAGGATATTCCACAGCACTGCAGAGCCAAAGGCAGCCCTTCCCCTAGACACCAAATCCAGTTTATAATGAGAGATAAAGGTGTGAGAGGACACCCAGGTAGCCGCTGAACAAATATCATCCAGGGAAACTCTAGACCAGAATGCAACAGACGTTGCCATAGAACGCGTAGAATGAGCATCCACTTCCACTGGTTCTGGTAAGCCAGATTCTCTGTATATGCTTGTAAGATACAACTCAAAATCCACCTGGCGAGAGTCACCTTTGAAACTGGTTTCCCTAGAAAAGGCTTGGCGAAGGAGACAAAAAGTTGATCAGATTTACGAAAGACAACCGTCCTGTGCAAATAAAAATACAACTGTCTGTGAACATCCAGCAAATGAAGTTTATATTCTCCTTTATTCTGGAAATTAGGGAAAAACACAGGCAAATTAATGGACTGATTAATGTTTGTCTCAGAAGCAACTTTTGGGAGAAAGGAGGGATTAGTCCCGAGAGATACCCTATCCTTATGAAACACAAGGTATGGAGGTATGATACAGAGAGAGCCTGAAGCTCCGACACTCTCCTGGCTGAAGTAATTGCTAACAAAAAAGCAGTCTTCCATGACAAGAACTTCAGATCAACAGAAGCTGCGGGTTCAAAGGGAGGTGCAACTAACGCCTGAAGAACTAAGGTTAGATCCCACGGCAGAGATGAATTTCTAACAGCGGGTCTCAAAAGAAAAGTGCCTTTTAGAAAGTTCTTACAAACTCTAGCAGCAGCGAGGGAACCAAAGTTGTCCCCAATATGAAAATGGGAAATGGCAGACAGCTGAACCTTCACAGTAGATGAGCTGGCCCCTTGCTGAAAAATATGAGACAAGAATTCCAGTACCGCTGAAACAGGAGCGGTAAAAGGATCCAAGTTCTTTTGTGTAGCCCAAATTGAAAAACGGTTCCATTTGCTACTGTAAATCTTCCTGGCAGAGGGTTTATGTGCCACCACCAAAATAGACTTGACTCGGGAAGAGATACCGGGAGTCCTGGCAACTAGGGGAACTGGATCAGCCAAGCTGAGAGCTTGAGACCATCCAGGTTCAGAGGAGCCATTCCAGAGGGGATGACAAATCAGACCCGGAATGGGATCCAAGATCCAGAGTGGAGCTATGAGATGAGACCGCAGGCAGGGGAACCAGACTTGAGAAGGCCAGAATGGGGCTATGAGGATAATCTTGGTCCCCAACCAGCGAGCTTTCTGCAGAATTTTTATCATAAGCGGAAGTGGAGGATACACATAAAGAAGAGCAGGCGGCCAAGCATGGACTAGAGCGTCTCTGGAGGCTTCTCCCAAAGGAGGAATTAGAGCAAAAAACTCACTGCACTTCGAGTTGGAAGACGATGCGAAGAGATTGCAGCAAGGCTGACCCCACTTGAGGAAGATCTATTCCGCTACACAAGGATTCAGAGACCACTCGTAAGGAGAGAGGATAGTTCAATTTGTCCACCAGTATGCTGGACCGACCCGGAATGTGCATGGCTAACAGGAAGTGGTTGGAGGAGATCGCCCATTCCCAAACTCTCATGGCTTCTTGGCAAAGGGGGTAAGACCTGGTTCCCCCTTGTTTGTTGATATACCAGGCCACGGACATATTCTCTGACTGGATCGCAATAGTCCCCGGAGGAAGAAAGGCATGGAGGGCCTGCAACGCCAAGAGGACCGCCCACATCTCCAGGACATTTATATGCAGTATGGTCTCGGTCTGAGTCCACGTGCCTTGGACAGTCCTGCCAATGCCCCCCCACCCTAGGCGGGAGGCGTCCGTGGTCACTGTGGCCTGGGGTGGTGACATAACAAAAGGTAGTCTTTCTCGAAGGGCTCGGGATTGAAGCCACCACATGAGGGAGTTCCTGCAAACTCTGCTGAGGGGAATCTGGAAGTCTAGAGGGTGGTGTAGAATAGACCACTGGACCTGCAATGTCCACTGTAGAACCATCATGTGCAGACGAGCGTAAGGAATCAGATTGATCGCTGCCGCCATAGACCCCAAAGCTCTCAGGACTAATTCTGCTGGGGAAGCAGGGGATTGAAAGAGGGCTAGCACATGCAGAGTCATGCTGTGAAGTCTGTCTGACGTTAGGAAGGCCCTGGCCTGGAGGGTATCTATCCTGGCCCCTATGAAGTCTCTAACACTTGAACAGGCTGGAGGGAAGGACTTCTTGACAGTTATGGTTTATCCCCGACCGGGGTGACAACAGGAGGAAGAAATCCCTGGCTAGAGAAAGTAGATGCCTGGTGGGGGTGGTGAGGAGCCAGTCGTCTAGGTACGGGAAGACCTGTATGCCCTGGAGCCTCAGGTGGGCCGCTACAACTGCCATGACTTTGGTGAACACCCTGGGGGCTGTGGTGAGACCGAAGAGTAGGACTCTGAACTGGTAATGACTGGCTCCTAGCCGAAAGCGGAGAAACCTCCTGGACAGTCTTTCCATGAGAATATGGTAGTACGCATCCTTGAGGTCTATGGAGCACATCCAGTCCTCCCTCCTGCAAGAAAGGCAGGATAGATTGAATCGTGACCATCCGGAATTTTTCTTTGGCAACGAAAAGGTTCATTGTTGACAGGTCGAGAATCGGCCTTAAGTCCCCCGTCTTTTTTGGCACCAGAAAGAACCTGGAGTAGATGACTGATCCAGACTGGTGTGGGGGCACATGCTGGATGGCTTTTTTTCCTAACAGCTTTTTTATTTCCAAAGTCGCGGCCTCCCTTTGAGTGGGTGGGACATCTGGGAGGCGTCTTGAGTAAGGGGGCTTGTTGATGAAGGGGATTGAACAGCCTCTGGATATTATCTGAAGCACCCAGCGATCTGTTGTGATGGATTCCCATTGAGCCAGGTGCCTTGAAAAATGCCCCCCGACTGCCTCCAGACAGGAGCAGTCGGGCAACCCCTCAGGGCTGTTGCGCGAGTTGGTCAGAAATGGGTTCCCGCGACCCGAAATTCTTCGGTCCCCCTCTGCCTCTGGGCCGGCGTCCGCCTTGTCCCCCTCTGCCTCTGGGGGAGAAGGAGTCCTGAGTGTTCCGGGCCTGCTGAGATTTCCGGAACCACATCTTCTTCTACCCTCACTGGTTCCTAGAAAAGGACCTTTGTGGGGTAGAAAAGCGTATTCCGACGGCTGACAGCATTTTCCCGTCTTTCTCGCTCTGGACCAGCGTCTTGCACACTGTCTTCCCAAAGAGGGTCGACCTGTCAAAGGGTGCATTTGCAAAGGATGCCTTGAACGGTTCGGAGAAATCACAAAGTTGAAGCCAGGCTTGATGTCTTAAGGCGATACCGGACCCGCTAGCTTTAGCGGCTCCTTCCGTGGCATGGGAAAGTAGCCGCATAGAAGTATTGGACACTGACTTAAGAGTGGCCATACGAGCCGAGAAAGTCCGTTTATCCTCAGCCGATATCTACTCTAGGGGAGACTCAGCGTATTCATTGACCAGGTCCCGCTGCAGTCTGATTACATGGGCCAAATAATTCAGCGCCCTTATAGAAAAGTTAGCTGAAGCAAAAGTCTGCTTTCCAATACGGTGCATTGCCCGAGACTCCTTGTCAGGGGGATGGACCGAAGAACTTTCCTGGCATAGTTCCTTTTTGGTGGCCGCCACCACCATGGCATCAACCGGGGAACCCTTGCTCCACGAAGCTCTGTCTGCAGGGGGACTGAGAACCTTATCAGGCCTTCTAGGTATCGGCTCTACAGTGTCCGGCTCCTTCCACTCCCTGGTGGTAATCAGGTCGACCAGGGGGTCGGCCTGGGGGGGGGGGGGGACGACATCCAAAATGTAGATGGGCCTCCAGGAATACAGACTCGTCCGAGGAGGGTTTTTGGGCGGACCACCCCGCCTTTGGTGGAGTATTTCCATAATATCTCCAAAGGAGACATCATCGGGGGGTGATTTGGGGGAACCTCCCCTTCCTCCAAATCGGTATCCTCGGTGAGGGACTCGAAGTTTGCACAGGCGTTTGTGAGGGACCTCCTCGGGGGGGACTGTCCGAAGGGGTCTCACCCATGGATTCATGTTCCTCCAAAGGAACTGGCTGGGGCATCAACGACACAGGCTGTCCCTGGGGGGACTGGATGATGGAGGACAAACTGAGCTGCAAGGGAGTGGGGGTGGACCTTGAGGAAAGAGTGAGGGGTCTCGATCCTCCAGAGAAAACCCTCTCCACCACGTCGAATGCCGAAGGGGAAATGGCCTCTCTAAGACAGGTGGCCGGGGCCCTCGGATCCGACAAGGGGATTGGTGCCGAAGCAATCGGACCTGAGAGGACTGCAAAGGAGCCAAAGACACACTCACCTCCTCGGATCTGACGTCCAGTTCTCGGCTCCGAGAGCTCGGATCCGATAAGCTCGAGAGCATGGCCAGAGTTGAGGTAGCAGTAACCATCGGCGCCGACCCCCTGGCTCCGGGGCTCCTCGGATCCGAATACTCCAAAATCAGGTGGCGGATCGGAGAAGGAGCTATCGGGGTGAACAGTGGAGCTGAACTCCCCCCCAGTGGAGGGGGGTAGGCAGCAGCACTCCCATCTGCAGCTTAGTTTGCAAAAATCAATAAATCATCCGGTCCATATCTGCCTCCGAAATGCTTCGAGTAGACCTGGAGGAAGCCGCTGACACGACGACGACCTCGAGGCTGATCAGGTCTCCTCCTCCGGCTCCAGGGAGAAACGTGGAGAACAGAGCCGTGGGGAGGAAGGCTTGGACACTCAGAGGAGAAGAGACCACCTTCGTGGGAGGGGCCGAGGGTCCAATTCGGCCTGCCGCTTGCGGCTTCTCTTTTTATCCTCTCTCTCTCTCCCTTCTCTCTTTTTTTTATCTTTCTTGGCCTCTCGTTCTGCCTGAGACAAGGTGGGAGGGCGAGTCCCAGACAGGGGTGGAGGGCCAGTCGGCTGGGCAGCCGCAGCCTTGGCTGTCGCTACTGAGAGGGAAGGAGAAGAAGCTGATTCCATGGGTAGAAGATCTGCCAGAATCAGCTTGTTTTTCCTATCCCTTAAGGCTCGAGGGTTAAAGGCCGCACAAATCTGGCAGCCCGAGGAAAGGTGTGTGACCCCCAAGCAAATCACACACTGAGTGTGACCATCTGCTGGTGAAAGCTTATGGCCACACTCAGAGCATTTAGAAAAGGTCACTTTGTGGCTTTCAGCCATACCAAAAGCACAAACACAGCCACACACGTGCACCTGAAAGAGGAAAAAATAGGAGCCTACAAAGGGATGAGAAACTACCAAAGGTAAAGGGGGAATAAAGGCTAGGTAGAAGGAAAACCCGTAGAAAGGTATTAAAATACACTCACACACCAAGTAAAGAAGATCAAAAGAGAAGTTTGAAGAAAAAAATGCTAAACTTGCCTGGAGTTCTAAGAATTCTGTGCTTGGCAAACGAGATCTGAGGATTGGAAGGAGGTTGCAGTGTAGTATGGGTAAGGGGGAGGAGCTTGGAGCTCAGATCTTTTTGCTTGGTAGGCTGCCGGCTCGGATCCGTAACCCACAGTTTGCTGATCAAATGAAGTTAACTACTTCAGATCTTCTGTTTCCAACTCTGCTATGGGATGCTGTTCATAATTCCTCTCTAGGCAAGTTCTATAACCCTCTGTACTCCCTAACAAACTCGACAGACACTACAGATTTAAAAGAATATTTTAAGCATGCAGCTGCCAACAGCTGGTAGCCACACCCATTTGCCTAAACCACATCCTTTTCAAGAAATCAATGTAATTCACAGGTTTACACTAAAGACTGCTAGTGTCCACACTATTAGAAAAGTCCTACAGAAAAAGCAAAGGCTCTCTAGTTTAACAGGACTTGATTGTGCCCCACCTCAAAAAATAACAGTGGCATCATATTCAGTAGAAGCAAGCAACACCTCTCATCAGACAAGCAGAAGGTAACGTAGTTTCTTCATGAAAGATGTACACTTAAGTAAAAAGCAATCCAAATTATCTGAATCATCAAATAAATTATTGGCATAATACTGTCCTGAAACAAACAGCCAAGACAATGGAATGTGTTATTCACCACCTCCTCCATGGCGTCCCAGATGAAAAAAAAACAGTATGGGTTCAGAAAGGGCTGCCAAATAGATATTGTCCTTCTCCCTGGAATAGACAATAGCAAAGTAAATGCCAGATTTTTCTCAGGCAATGTTTAAGACATCAAGACATTCAAAACCATAAGCCACAAATGTCTTCTGGGCAGACTACTTACTTTGGGAAAAAATCCACATACCTTGCACTGGTACAAGAATAACATGCCCAGCAGAAAATCCACAGTCAAATCTAACGTCCAGGAATACTCTCTCAAGTTAGCATTGACAAACCAATCCCTCAGGGGTGCATTTTGAGCCCAGTACTCTTTTCAATCTGTGTAAGCAATCAATTTGGTATATTGTGATGACCTATCTGCTTGGTACACAGACAGAGTTGTACACTGTAGCCCAAACCAACTTAATACCTGGTTTCTTGGACCTGTAACACATTGGTTATATGAAAAGTAGTCAATCCAGAAGCTGAACAAAACAAAAAAGAAATATTTTGCAATATTCACTGCCATATTACTCCTTCCCTGAATATCAAGATATGTAAAGGTCACACAACAATCTAGTGTACCTTGGGGTAGCAATCAATTCTTTCTCAATGGAAGTATTCATTAGAATGTATTCAGGGAGTGCACACTGCTGGTAACCCCCAACCCCACCAGACAGCTTCCTAAACCCAATACTTTATAATTTGGAATCATTGTTTTACTCCGTCTTCTCCCTCCCAGTACACTTGTCCATATTTCTCCCACTCATACTCACTCCTGGCATAAGGTTTCTATTTCTCTAAGAATTCCTACTCTATAATATACATTGTTAGCTGCATAGATACTTTTCAAAGAACCTGGTAGTCTGACTGTTCCTTGCTGTGCAGTTATAGAACTTGGCTCTGCCTGCTCCGTTCCGCCCTCACTACGCTTGGGCTTCACTGCACTCCCCTACCCTGCCCCCATCCCCTCCCGCCCCTAAAATCACTCAAATTTATCTAAACCTAACCCCTCCCACTCACGTGTCTACCAATCACCACCTGTACAATTTTGAATTATAAAGTAGCCCACATTTCCACACTAATTCTAATCAACACCCATCCATTAGCACACACATATATTAACCTTTTACCAATCCCTACCCTTTTTACCATTGAAAAATGCTATCAATACAAACACCCTCTTGTTTCATACACATCTCTAACAGTTGTCATACACATCTCTAACAGTTGTCATCCCATGTAATCAAAACATGCCAATCTCCACTATACCCGCTCCCCCACCATTACAATACAACATATATCCACCTACACATTCAGCTGTTCTGACCTCCTACACAGTCACCCTCCTATCTGATTTAATCCCTGCTCTACCACATACCCACAAACTCACAACTATCACCTCCCCTTCCAACATCTCACAACACACACTAACCACACACGGTTAGTCCCACTCTACCAACCTCAACATACTAATAAAGCACGGAATGTTACATTCACTAAAACACACATCATTACATCAACTAAAACAGACACTATTTACTACCTTATCTCTCCACACAGCCAACCTATTCGCACTAGCCCTTCTTTATCATTTAACTAACTTCTACACCCCCATCTACTATGACCACCCCACCAACTCCATCACCAACTATCTACTGCCCTTAACCCACCACCACAACTCCCAAATTTCACCCAACCTCTACAGCAACACAGTCATAGACTACCTCCCACTTATACACCATCAAACCAGACACAAAAATGAACCACTATTTAAAAACCACAAACAACTAAGCAAACTTATAACAACTTTATTTCATATATTATCAAAACAAAAACTTAGTGGTGACATCCACCCCAACCCTGGCCCCAAGACTACCAATAAGCAAACTACCACTTACACCTCAATCAACTCCACCATATCCCTTCACCCCAAACACTCCCTGCTGTTCCTTAATATAAA
The DNA here is from genome assembly GCF_019279795.1 of Protopterus annectens. NCBI lineage: Eukaryota > Metazoa > Chordata > Ceratodontiformes > Protopteridae > Protopterus > Protopterus annectens. The sequence goes on along the minus strand of NC_056746.1, from coordinate 270,960,885 downwards.
TTTAATTATACTAAACAAAATCCATGACCTCCATGCACTAATTGACTTACATTCCTCTGACAATCATTTTGACTGAAACTTGGCTTAAGCCACATGTCAAAAACAATGAAATACTTCCCCCAGGGTTCAACATATATAGACTCAATCGTCAAAATAAATGAGGAGGTGTAGCAATAATGTTTAAACAAACTCTAGCCCAAGAAGTGAACAGCACCACACTTCTTACATCTAACAATGCAGAATTACTAATCACCAAACTGAATATCAACAAGAACAAAACACTTACAGCGGCTATGTCCCTCCAGGAGATAACACTAGCACAGTTGAAGACATACTTCACCGGCTATCCACAACCTTCCACCAAGAAACCATAATTATGGGTGACCTCAGCACTGACTGGTCCACCTATAATTCCAATAATCCATCCAATTTCATAAACCTATATCATTTCTCCCAGCTCATACAAAACCCCACAAAAATAGACAAAACCTCTAACAGTCAATCCATCCTGGATTGGACTCTCACAAATAAAAATAATACACCCCTTCTAGCAGGATGCCTCCCCAGTACCATAAGTGACCACCTACCCACATACCTAATCAGAAACAATCTTAGTCCACATTGACAAGTAGTCTATAGGCTAATCCGTAACAAGAAAAAATGTAACACCAACATTTTCAACTCCCTCTTCCAACAAATTAACTGGTCCCCCCTCAAAACGCTACCACTAGATGACGCTGTTCAACACTAACACCACCTTCCTCAACAGCCTGGCCCCCTGCAGAATAGCTAGAATAAAACATCCCCACACACCCTGGCTTAGAAACAACACCAAAGACCTATTAAAAAAAAAAAAAAAAAGAGAGACAAGGCATGGGAACACCGGCTAACAAAAGCAATGACAACCTTCTACTTTTCAAACAACTTAGGAATAAAGCCAAATTACTGATAAAAGCTGACAAAAAAGCCTATTACATCACTGCACAGCAAAGAAACAAAAACAACCCCAAAAAATTCTGGGCCACTATAAACAAATTCCTGCAACCTGGTAGCACATCCACACCCAATCCTAACACCCCCCCATCAAATGACAAAACTGCAACACAATTCAATTCCTTTTTCATAAACACAATTCACTCACTTATTGACTATGACCAAAACATCACTACTACAATCCCCATAGCCAACAATGAGGGTGTAAACTCCTTCTCCTTTAACCCTGTCCCAACCCATACCATAAAAAAAACTACTCAGTAAGCTCAAGCCCACTAGCCTAGCTGCTGGCAACCTCCCATCAGAATTCCTCAAAGCTGCCTCCGAAGTCATAGCCTACCCCCATTTCTATCCTCATCAACCGCTCTATCTCTGAGAACTAAGTCCCACTAATCTGGAAAGTCTCCTACATCACCCCACTGCATAAAGGGGGCAACTCTACTGAGCTTACTAATTACAGGCCCATTGCCACTCTTTCACCTCTCGCCAAAATACTAGAAAAATGTATTCACTCCCAGCTTCTAAACTACCTTCTCTCCAATAACCTATCAAACACACAACATGGTTTTCGCCCCCACCACAGCACCACAACCGCCCTCCTCAGTTTTGCTAACACAATAAATGAACACAGAAATAAGAATAAATAGTTTTCATCCATCTTTCTAGATCTCTCAAAGGCATTTGACACAGTTTCACACCAAAAACTGCTGTCAGAACTGGCCATATTACATCTTAGTCATTCTTCCCTAGCTTGATTCCACAGCTATCTAACCAAATGCCAGCAGGCTGTTAGATGGCAACAGGAGCTATCATCTGTTAACATAGGAGTTCCACAAGGCTCCATATTAGGCCCCCTACTTTTTACCATCTTCGCAAATCAACTCCATAAATTCACATCTCTCGCCTCTGTCATCCAATATGCAGATGACTCTAACCTGATATGCTCCACCCCCTCTCTGACACAACTACAGGCTATAACTCAACAATCCTTTCAAGAAGTAGAATCCTGGCTAACTAACGCTAACCTCATACTGAACCCAAACAAGAACAAACTCATGCTCTTTCGCCCCACCAAAACACCCAATCCCTCAGCCACTTTTCAAATCTACTCCTCCAACAACACAATCAAACACCAGCTCACATACCAAATTACTAGGTGTCACAATTGATAGCAAATTAAAATTTGGCCTGCACCTCTCTCAAACTATTAAAACAAACATCAAACTAGACTCTCTTTACAGAATTAATCCCTTCCTAACTAGCCATTCTAGACTAAGCATTGCCAAGACTCATCTCTTATCTACTGTTCTCTATGCGTCTCCCATCTTTACAAACCTTAACAAAACTGACCTTACCAAACTTGAATCAGCCTACAATAAAATAGCCAAGTTCGCCATAAGCTCTCCATATAGGTCACACCACTGTTCTGCCCTACAACAAATAAATTGGCTAGAATTCCCACAACAACTAACCTATACCCAACTTGTCTTTATTCACCAACTAATATACCAGCCAAACAGAACCCCAGCCCTACAATTACTCCAACCATATACCAACACTCGACAACTCCGATCCTCACATAAAACACTCCTCCAAGTATCCAAAAGCAACAACAAAGCCGGGGAACACCCTCTACTCCCACCACATTTCTAAGCTTTGGAACACCATCCCTCAACACATCCTAAATGCTACCAAGCTACACCAATTCAAAACTCTGCTCAAAGGCAACCTCACTAACAACCGCATAAGCCCACATCAAATTTCATCCCCTAATTTTTATAGTCTCGATGTATACCCCACTCCCACTTGTTAACACCACCTATCAGCTACCTACAATAAGAGTATAATTTGATAATTACTTTTTTTTGTTTGTAAGGGTATACACATGTACACGTATTAAAGTATACTCAAATCATCAACAAAAGATGGACCCCTGCCCTAAAAAAAAAAAAAAATGCTCTCTCTCTCTCTCTCTATATATATATATATATATATATATATATATATATACACATGTGTGTGTGTATATATATATATATATATATATATATATATATATATATATGACTTTACTATACTGTAATAACTTTCTCCTTTTCACTAAAGTGCCTATTGTATATTGCTCTTTCTTTGCTGTCTCTAGATATTTCTGTTAAATTCTCTGTAAATCCAACAATGTACCTGTCAATGTTGTTCTTGTTTTATTGGAGCTTTTCTCCCCGGGCCTCTGCTGAAAATGGGCTCATACCCAGACAGACTATCCCGATCAACAAATGTAAAATAAACAAATAAAATAAGTAGTAATCACAATAACTATGAAAATAAATGACTACATAAGGCTGCTTAACACAATTAAAGCCCCACTGCTATGACTAGACATAAGCTCACTATGCCCTTAATATTTTTAGACTCTTCTTTACCTCCAGCCTCCATCAAATAAAAAGGTGTATTAAAAGGTAGCATTAAAAGTCTCTGACAATACCAGTGATAAGCTACATCTGCAGTCACCAAAACAAATCACAGTCACTTCCTAGTACCTTAGGCTTGGTCAGATGTGGTCAAAATATATACTCATCACTCATTGTCTCATTTCAGAGTCTTTGCACAACGTACCTTATGCCACTGTACTACTTCTTAGAATGGACACATTTCTGCCAGAAATTTTACAGAAATGAAAAACCACAAAGTAGTGAGGAAGTTCCAAATGTTTTGCAGATATACACAAACTATGCAAGCTAATTTAGTAATTTTCCTAGCCTTCTTAGACTTGTCCCAAATAAACACAAAATCAAAAACATGCCTAAAGGTGAAATGAAAAACTCCTGTAATCCACTGCACTCCACATAACTTAGGAAAGCACTGAGGAAATCCAGTAGTGCTATAAAAGTAGTCTAGAGCCAATGTTTCACTGATTACACAAGTGTAACAGGGTGGGAAAAGTACAGTTGTGTACACTTATCATAAATGTAGATGTTCAAGTGTATTCACTGTTGCAGTCATTACATTTGGGTTATCTGCCTACAGGTAGCCTCAGCCAGCGTGAACAGCAAAGTCTTGGATTCCTGCGTTGGATGCTGTCTCTTCTTCCATGACGTCAGGTCGTCAGGGGTATAAAACATGCAGCAGACACCATTAGATCAGTTTTTCTTGCCCCAGATGTCAGGTGCCCCCATAATGGAAAGCAATTATATGTTAGGATACATCTCCAACAAAAAGCAAATACACCAGAAAGCTGAAATACACTAAACAAGAAATGTATAGCCAAGAGAAGTCAGGGGAATGGAGGGAGGGTAACCAGGACTGCAATAGTGAATACACTTGAACATCTACATTTATGGTAAGTGTACACAACTGTACTATGTTCTTCGTGTTTCACCGTTGCAGTCATTACATTTGGGTTGATTCCCAAACCTAAGGAAGAGAGGAGGAAGTTACAGAACATTAGGACCAGCTATTAAGCCCTGCAAAACTGCAGTGGCAAAACCAGCTCTGGATTTATAAAAAATAGGCATGTGGTAATGCTTGATGAAGGTATGTACAGAGCTCCAGGTAGCAGCTTCTAGGATGTCTCTGGTAGGGACACCTCTGAGAAAGGCTGTAGAGGCAGATGCAGCCCTGGTGGAATGTGATCTCATCCCCTGTGGGGTATGTTTCCCATGGTGCTTGTAGCAGAAATGAATGCAATGGGCTATCCACTTAGAAATTGTTTGCTTTGAAATGGCCTTCCCCTCTGCCCTTGCAGCAAAGCCAACTAGCAGCTGTTCAGATTTTCTAAGAGGCTTAGTCCTGTCCAAATAAAATCTAAGTTGCCTGTGCATGTCCAAAGAGTGCAGTATTCATTCGTTCTTTGTTTTGTGTATTTGAGAAAAAAAGTAGGCAAATGAATGGACTGATTAAGGGCCACACTAGAAACCACCTTGGGCATAAAGGAAGGATTGGTCTTGAGGGACACCCTGTCTGCATGGAAGATGATGAATGGCTCCACTGCCATGAAGGCCTGTAATTCAGACACTCTTCTTGCTGAAGTGATGGCTAGGAGGAAGGCTGTTTTCCAAGAAAGGAATTTCAACTCTGCAGTTGCAGCTGTCTCAAAAAAAGGTAGAGTGAGCTTTTCCAATACAAAGTTAAGGTCCCAGGCTGGAGTAGGGGCTCTCCTGGGTGGTCGTAAATTTTTGGCCCCTCTGAGGAATTGTTTTAGCAGGGGTTAAGACAAGAGGGGTGGTTCAGTATTATAATGAGCTGAAATGGCAGAGGCATGAATTTTAATTGACGAGAAGGAAATGCCCTTGTGGAGCATCTCTGTTAAGTACTGAAGAATATGCGGTAAGCTGGGCACCGTTGTGCCCATCCCCTGAGTCTGGCTCCAGGAACAGTATCTTTTCCACTTTTCAGCATAGGATTTTCTAGTACTAGGCCTCCTTGCCTCCAGAATGACATCTAGCACCTGCTTACTGACGGATGTAACTGGAGAGCTCAAGGAATTAGCCAGGCTGCAAGGTTCAGGGTTTGAAGTTGAGGGTGCAGAATCTGGCTCTCCTGCTGGGACAGCAGGGAAAGGGTCTGAGGCAGGTGCCATGGTTCCAGCAGTGACGTACTGTGCAAGAGGGGGTACACCAGTGTTGGCGTGGCCAGTCTGGTGCAATCAGTATTGTCCTTGGTTTGTCCAGTTTGATCTTTAGCAGAACTTTTGAGAGGAGAGGCAGTGGGGGAAAGGCATAAACTGAGAGGCTTTCCCAGGTGAAGGACAGGGCATCCACTTTCCAAGCTTGACTGTGGGAAGTTATTGTGCAGAAATTGTCCAGCTGGTAGTTGAGGGGAGCAAAAAGGTCTGTCTCTGCATTTCCCCATTTGTTTCTCAAAAGGTTGAATATCTTTGGTTCTAGTTTCCACTCGTGTAGGTCCTTAGATTTCTGCTTAGGTCATCTGCCAGTGAATTTAGCTTGCGAGCTTGTAGGTGCACTTGGTAACTCAAGGCTGTGTTCCACAGAGCCACGGCTAGTCTGCAGAGCGGGTACAAGTGGGTTCCCCCCCTGCTTATGTACCACGTAACAGTGGTGTTGTCTGTTTTTACCAATAATTGTCATGGAAGAATGTCGTCCTTGAAGGCGGTCAGAGAATTCTGTACAGATAACATTTCTTTTTGATTGATATGCAGGTGCATCTGACTCGGGTTCCATTTGCCCTGAATGCATTGCCCTGCCAAGTGAGCCCCCCATGCATAGTCTGATGTGTCTGTTGTTAGGGTTTGGGCGGCAGGGGGTAGAGTGAATGGGAGCCCCTTGTTGTGGTAGTAGGCCACTGCCCACCAAAAGAACTCTGTCTTTATGCAAGGAATGATAGGAATAATTGATTCTAGGTCCTGAGAATGTTGACACCATAGGCTTTTTAGATACCATTGTAGTTTCCTGATATGCAGTCTTGCATATGGAATCAGTAAAATGCAAGAGGCCATGAACCCCAGGGCTTGCAAGATTTTCCTTGCAGATAGCTGGGTCTTTGTGTCCTGTAGTTTGAAGTAGGCTGTCAAACTTGTTTCTCTGGCGTGAGGCAAACCATCTGGGAGTTTTGTGTTCAAGCTTGTTCCCAGGAAAACAATTTGTTGGCAGGGTACTATGGTGTAACCCAGTGAGGTTGGACGTTTCTTTACAAATGTCAGATGTTTTAGTAACATGTCCTGGCTTTTTGCCTGAATTAGACAATCGTCCAGGTATGGGTATATTTGAATATTTCTTTGCCTGCAAAATGCAATGACTGGAGCTAGACACTTTGTGAAAACCCTGGGTGCAGCAGATAAGCCAAAGGGAAGTGCGGAGAACTGCTAGTGCGTGGAGCTTGCTCTGAAGTGTAGGTATTTCAAGCAAGATTCCCTTATTGGAATTTGCAGGTAAGCTTCCTTTAAGTCTAAGGTTGCCAACAAGGCATCTTTGCCTAGCATAGGAAGCAGCTGTTGAAGTGCTAGCATTTTGAATTTTGGGATTACCAAAAAGGTGTTTAGAATAGAGAGGCCCAGGATAGGATGCCAGGAGCTCTCTTTTCTGGGTACCAGGAAAAGTCTTGAGTAAAAACCTTGTCCCCTTTCTTCTGATGGGACAGGTTGAACAGCCCTGATACTTAGAAGAGAGAGAACCTGCTGTTGGGCCTCTGCCCACTGATTTGGGGGTAGGTCTGGCCAACCGTTTGGGGTTGGTAAGGTGTGGAAGTGGAACATGTATCCTTGAAAAACTATATTTAAAACCCATTTATCCTGGGTAATGAGTTCCCAGTTTTTTTGCTGGCAGGGCGATCTTTCCCCCTAAGGGAGTAGGCAGTTGAGCAGGGCTAGGAAGGTTTAAGGTCAAGTCAGTGTGACGTTTTTCCATAGGGGGGTGTCTTACTACTTCCAGCTTTGGAAGTGGGATGTGGGAACCACCCACTGCTTAGACCTGTGAGCACCTTGAGACTGTAAGCCTAGGTGGTCTGCTGTTCCAAGGTTTGGACTGAGAAGGCCTGGAAGAGACAGGAAAGGACCAATTCTTAGAAGGCCAATGCTTGCTAAATCTAGGAGGCTGTACTTGCAGGAAATCTATAACAGTTTGCACAGATTTAGCTTTTTCCTCCATCTTTTTAAGGACTACTACTGCTTTGTTGCCAAATAGGCAGTCTTGGTTTAGGACAGCATCCAGTAATTTAGCTTTAACATGATCTGGCAAATTTTGCTCCTTAAGCCAAGCATGCCTTCTAAGTACAGACCCAGTGACAGCAGCCCTGCAAGATGCTTCTAAAATCACATTGCAAGGTATGTTTACCAACTTGTTCAGCAGAATGCATTAAATCCTTTAATTCTTTATTTTCAGCACAGTCAGGAATCAACATCATTTTCTGCTTAAGTAGTCCCATAATATGCTGCTGATACTTTAAATATGAAACTGGCAGTTTAAGGCCCTAATGGCCAAAGTAGCAGAAGTGTATACCTTCTTAACCAGTCTAAGGCCCTGGGATCTCTATCAGAGGGGGTAGGGTTTTGGCAGTAGTAGCCTTAATGCCTTTAGGTCCTTGGGAATTGGTCTCTGGGTCTGCAGTAGGATTTTTGAAGAGGAACTTGCGAGAGTCAGGTACTCTCTCTAATACCTGTCAGGCTTCCTGGGAGCTGGAGGTAAAGTGTCTGGGGCCAGGCTAGATTCCAAGAAGGCATCATCTACAATGTCCAGGACAGGACGGATAGCTAAAGGCCTGTGTTGAGGGAGAAGTAAGAATTCCCTAAGCCTCTTTTTGGAATCAGAATAATCCTGGCTTTCCCAACGGAAATGCTCCCTAAGAGTGCGCAAGGTTTCACCAAAAGAAAAATCTTCTAGATGGGAAGCAGAGGGAATGGAATCCTCTGCATCAGAATCCTCATAGGTAGATAAGGGCAAATCCTGATAATCAGAAGAAACAGAAATTTCAGAATCCTGATCAGAAGAATCAGAAGGAAAGTCAGTTCTAGGTCTCTTAGAGGGTGAAGGCTGGCTTCCTCCAATTAAAGTAATAAGGTCTTCAGCCATTCATATTTGTTTTTTAGGCATATGGGCCTGACCATGCGGTTTGGACATTGGTTTTCTAGGTGTGGGTCGAGTTTTAGGCCTTGAAGAAGATGATGGTGGTTTGAAATGCAAGTCAGTAGGCCTGAATACACTCTCAGAAGTCAGTGCCTGCACAGCGGCTCCAGAACCCATCCAAGGTAGAGACATCTGCAGGTTCCATAGTCGAAGAAGCATCTCGCGGCACACCAGACTCCGAATGGGTCTCAGTAAAGGCCTGTGAATCTGAAGCAGCGGGTATCAGGGGCTGTGAAAGCGCCTCACTGAGTACCAGCGAACTGGTGACTAGCTTAATGGAAGCATCATCGGCAGCTTTGGACCTATGCGGTCTGTTTCTGTCTTTATCTTTACATTTTTTTTCAGAAAGTAGGTAGTCGGATGGCTTACCGAAGCCATTTCTGGATTGTTAAACAGAGTACCAAAATAATTTGCTGCAAAAAGAAACAGATGATGAATAGTCCAGGGGTTGAATAAGGCACAAAACCAACAGTGAGGGACGTCGTAGTCTGGGCCTAAGGAAGGAATGCAGTACGAATGAAAATCTTTATGAGGTATTTGCTTTCCACAGGTAATACAATTGTTAACTTTTACTGCCATCGGTTAAGAGCAAGAAAAAGAATCCCCAATGGGATACTTAGCTTTTTTGAAGAATTCAGTACTGAAACTCGAAAACGAAAATTTCAGGAGTCGGCCAACCTGCACTTGCGAACTGCTTCTGCTTCGGGCACCACGTGGCAAGAAAGACTGATGCAATGGTGTCGGCTGCTGTTGATGTTTTATACCCCTGACGACCTGACATCATGGAAGAACAGACAGCATCCGACGCAGGAATCCAAGACTTTGATATTCAGGCTGGTTGAGGGCTACTTGCAGGCAGATAACCCAAATGTAATGGACTGCAACAGTGAAACACGAAGAACATCAACTTGCTGCAATGCTGCCTGCTAATGCACTAATTTCATGATTAAAACAGCACCACTAAAGCCAACTTCCAAGATGGATTTAAACTGATAAACAGCTTAACTTCAACTCACCCAGTGAGAAAAACAGAAACTGATTTCATTTGAAACTGTTTTTCAGGGAAAATTCAGTTACTGGCTAATGCGTACACTGCCTAGATGCCAGCAAAGAAGAAATTTGGAAAAACTGAAAGAAAATCAACTAGAAAAGGTTAACAGAAAACACCATCTGGGATGAATTCTGCAACTGATCAGCAAAATGCTGTTAAATCTTCAACTTTGGTCCAAGAGATGGCTTCCAGTAATGTACAGGATAAAATAAATCAAATTTACTTAGACATAATTCAAATAAATGAAACACTGAAGGAATGCATCAACTCGCTTAACAAAAGGCTGGAAAAAAAACAGAAGCTGCTTTATCTAACTCTTCATATGAACTGATAAAACTACAAAAATCAGAGGCTGAAATGAAAAAAAAAAAAAGCTGGCCAAGTATGAGACTTCAAGAACTGTTTCAAAAAATAGAAGAATTAGAAGACAGAGTGCACAGAGAAAACCAGAAATTTTCTGCTGTACCAAAGAAAATGGAAGGAACAGACTGTATTAATTTTATGAAAGCACAAATAAAGTACTTGGACTGGTGTTTCACAGCAGGATTTGTTTACTGAAAGGGCACAAGCAGCATATGCTACAAAGCCTACCCTTGAGAATGTACTTTTACTAATACAGGTCTCGGCTGCTATTGTACTACCATAGAGAGTTGATCCTGACAAAGGTGTGGCAGAAGGGCAAAATATTAAAAATGAGAGATAGCATAGTGTTTCCAGAAAATTATTATTCACTGTACATGAGGCAGAAAAGAAGCAAATTTATCCCAGCAATCAGGGAATATCAAGAAGCAGGTGTAAGAATCAAGCTGCTGTATCCAGACATCTTCACAATATTTTTCCTGGGGGATACAAGTTATTTTTTTATGCAGGACATGTTAAAAAGAAAGAAAGAAAAAAAAACTTTATCCAGCAAAACGTGAGCCAGCAAGCAGAAGGGGACTCTGCTTCTCATTTATCTGACAATAAAGTTCACAGAGAGACTTTGCCAGTAAAACCCCTTCCAATCTTCTACAGGCAAATGCTTGAGATAGAGAAACAAGCACAGGAATTGACTAGGAGAATCAGGAGTACCTTGGACTTGAACAGGAAGACTGAAATTAATGAATAAATTGGAGACTATAAACCATCAATCACATTTGTGAAATATGGCTCTGCAAGGAAAAAGTGGCTGGAGGCAAGTTTTGTTGACTTTGTTAAGCCATGTGGATGGGCTGTAAGTATACAACCCACTTTATGTCAATGTTTAGGACACTATAGGGAGAAAATTAACCGTAAGTAAAATTTTTTGTTCTTATTAGTATTTGTATAAAACATGTCAGGATTTAAATTGCACGTTATATACAGTATGGCAGTTTTGTGTAGTCAGGGACACTTTAAATGTGGGGTGAATCTTTTCCATGACTGCTGTATATATTACAAAAATTAATGAAAACGGGGCAAGCAATTAACCTGAAAAGTTGTGAGCATTCTTTTCTGAGGGCTCTTTGATAGCAGGTGTGCAGCCAAGAAGACTGAATGCTATAATTAAATCAAAAGGTGCTTCAACAAAGTATTAGTTTAAAGGTGTGCACACTTAAGCAACGAGCTTATTGTACGTTTTTTATTTTTTTACATTTTTCCCCTAACAGATTTGTTTGTTTTTCAACTGAATTGTACAGGTTCTAGGTCACATTAAAGGTGGGAAAGGTTTTGAAATGATTTATTGTGGTCTCATTATTATTATATCACAAAAACCTGGCATTTTATCAGGGGTGTGTAGACTTTTTATATCCACTGCAACTGGGCTACACTAGACAGAAATTACAGTTCACAAGAATACTTGCATTTAACTGAAAGCTTACACATCCAATAACTATTTCAGATAGAGCACTAAAAAAAAAGCGAAGGTAAAAATTCTGGGTTACGAAGTAAAAATGAAGACACTGGCACTTTCCCACCTGCATGCTAAAAAGGAAGGAATTTAAGAAATGAGTAGCTGAAATTATTCAGGAGTTATAAGGAAGCTAGAAATACCTTAAGTTACAGCTAATGAATGGGATAAAATGAAAATGGGAGTTTAAAAACAAGGTAGAAATAAAGAGATCTGGCTTAGTAGCAACAGGAATCACTTACAAGGGCTGACAAAGGTTAAAGTATTGGGGAATCGGGACAATCTCACAGAATAAGGGGAACAAATGCAGAGCGCTGAAGAGAAAACAAGGGAGTATCTCACTAATATGCATGAGTTTAGAAAGACTGCTGTAAAGCAATTATGATAACACTACAGCACAAAAACTTTTAGCACTTGAACTGCACAAAGTAGAAAGGGTTGTTGTCATAATTATGGAGCCTATCATAACAAAAATAACCAGAAATCCTGTAGCAGTTTAGGAGATATTTCGGAAATTTTATGAACATTCGTATAAAGGAGACAGATGTAGAAATCAAGAAAGAGCACAAACAAAAATACTGATGAAAGACTTAAATATGCCAAGGATAGAAGTAGATGAAGCTCAACAACTAACAGCTTAGATAGGAGGGAATGAGATAAAAACAGTGATGTATAATCAATCTTCAGGAAAGTCTCCAAGAACAGATGGTATTGCTGGGGAAGTATGGAGGGAAGAAAGTGATAAAGATCATGAAGATTTTGTTAAATATTTTAAAAGGAGGGGGAAGTACCAACACCTTGGAAGAAAGCTGTGGTAGCAGTGTTACCTAGGTAAAGACCCATCAAATCTAGCTTCACACAGAACCATTTCAATTTTAAACCATTATTATAAAGTGTTTATACTAGATGAAATATGGCATAGATGTTGCCAAAACTAATAGATATGTCTCAATGTGGTTTTGCAGAGGTGAGGCAAACATCTGACACTAATATAACAATTATGATACAGATAGAAAAGCAGAATTAACAGAAATATTCCTGTTTTTTGTGGGTCTTGATGCAGAGAAAACATTCAACAGGATAACCTAGTATTTTAGGAGTAGGGAAATGGAGGCATTTGTATTTCCTGATACAGTAAGGTCAATTCTGAGGATATATGAAAGACTGGAGGCAAGACTTAAAGTGACTAGTTTCATCTCAGATAAGTTGCATTTGAGTGGAGGAACCTTTCCCTTTGTTATTGACGTATTTAGAGCCACTGGCAAATAAACGGATAGTAAGATATAATCACGGAAAATGTTTTTAGTCCCTTTAATTTTATACATGGGTCAGAAATATTTTTAATCAACCAAAGGAGAAGTTGTGGCAATAATTAGTAAAGGGTTAAAGAATTTATTTGGGAGGGTAGGGGCAATAGTTAAGAGGGATAGGTTGATCATGCCAAAAGAACAAGGGGGAGGATAGGATTACCTGATTTGAAGGGATATTTTAGAGCTGCACAGTTAAGGCTCATATACATAACACAAGCACAAGGTTATACTTCAAAATGGAAAGGGATGATGAAGCAGACGGAAGATCAAGAAATAAGAGCGGTATTTTGGATGCAGATCCTTAAGGAGAAACCACCACCACCATACAAAACATTATCATAAAGCAACAGAAAGTACTCCATGAACTAAGCCAACACAAGAATGGAGAAAGGAGACTTTGCCAAAAGGGATGACTGCAAGTAGGGTTAGAGAAAATAGGCAAGAGTGGACTGGAATTTACTGAAGTAAACTGGTAAAGGAACCAAAGTATTGGGAGGAAATAACTAGAAAGAAAAAGATAGAGTGGGATGACGCCAAAAAATATTTGGACTGCATGCCAGAGACTGCCTTCCCTACCAGGGACTAACAGAATATAGGCAAAGAGAAAAGGAATAGGGGAATCATAAGTGAAAGACATGCTTTGATGGGGTTTTAGTCTAATCTAGAACAGAAGCTGCTGTTAAAGAAGGGAATAATTAATATGGTATTTAAAACACTGCATAACAACATTAAGAATCACTGTACATTAGAAAAGATTTGGGAGAGACTGGTAAAGTAATTTACAAGAGAACAATAGGAGAACAGATGTATGGCTCCCCCATATGCAACAAAGTCCAGAATGTTCAAGATCTTGGCTTGGAAGCACTTGCATAGCTATTTTTATATCCTAAGCAATCTTCATAGAAATTTTCCTGAGGTAGACAGCAAATGTTGGAGATGTGATGGGTAAGAGGAAACTGGGAACATATGTTCTGGGAGTGTAATTAGTCAGAATATTTAAAAAATTCCCTACGGAGTACTCTGTCAGAAACACTGGGTAAGCAAATGACTACAGCTAAGGATATGATTTTTTTTTTTTTGTATGAGTTGAGAGACAGGATCTGAATTGCCTAAACACAGTAAGGTCTTAAGTTTAATTCAGTTGGCTGCTAAAAAAGCAACTACGAGAAAATGGAAATCAAACTCTAAACCAAATGTGTTTGGATTATTATAAAAAAGATAAAAGAAATGAAAGAGGGATCTTTAGAAAAGGGAAGGAGCAAATTTCATAGAAATAAGTAGAAAGTGTGAGAACAATACATGCAGAAAAATGTTCAGGAGGAGGAGTGAGATTTAAGGGAAGGCAGGTAAGGAGCAATTTATACAATGCTGAACTGATGATAATTACAAAAAAAGAGAAGATATATTATACATACTGATTGTAAATGGAAAAAATGCTAATATGGTTTGTGTTCATTTCTGTTATGTTTGCCTATGTCTCAAGTGATGACTTAATAAAGGTGTCAAAAATAGCACCACTAAAGTTACAAGAGCTGCAAGGGGCTGCACTTAAATGTCATAACTGTATTATTCCTGAAGCAATACCTCTTCAGGAATTATAAAAATAGCAAGTGCAATCAATTCACACAAGCAGGCCTTGCAGTGTCAGTCATGGTCCCTTCAGTATATCCAGATACAAAGAAAAGGGTGCAGATGGTGTAAAAATACTCCTTTAATACTAAAACACAGTATTAATGCTCCAAAATCGATATAAAGAATATGTTTTCACCTGTCAATACCCAGACTTCATCAGATACAAACAGAAATGTTCTCCACCCCTGTTTTATAAGTGCTTACATCACACCCAAATAAATCAATTAACATTTAAAATGACAGACCTTCTTAAAGGTTAAGAAAAAGACAACTACCATAATACTATTATATAAAAATATGAGCTACAAAAAATTGTTTCTCATGTAAAAAACAAATATATAAAAACATATACTATATAAATATGTATCATTTCTTAAAGTATAGTGATGTAGTAATTAAATCCACGGTCCACTGAAAATGAATGAAAATATAGGGAAATCTCAAAAAAAGGCTGAAGTGTCACATTAAAATGCATAATTGTTGCTAAAGACAAACTGTTCATTACAATTTAGCAGACCTTAACTTAAGTAATGATGCCTAAGAAATATTATCTTTAAGTCAATGGCTGATTTGGTTCTCAGGAACAACTTTTTGTTCTTTGAAGGGGAATTCTTCCGACAGGAACAGGGAGTTGCTATGGGGGCTAGTTGTGCCCCCACATATGCCAACATCATTCTGTCCATATGGGAACACAAATTTGCCAACCAGTGTCATTTTTCCACTTGTTCGAAGATGTACAAAAGATACCTGGATGACATCTGTCTTTTGTGGGATGACAGTTTGGAGCAACTCGATGAGTTTATTAAATATCTTTCACATACTACCCCATTTTTGAAGTTCACCCATAAAATAACACATGCTTGAATGGATTACTTGGACATTTCTATTCATAAGTTAAGGGGGGGGCTCAAACCTACCATCTATAGGAAAGAGACTTTTTCCAATTCTTATATCTGCTTTTCGAGTGCACACCCACATTTTCAGAAAAGGGGAATAATTAAAGGATAATTTGTCTATGCAAGCAGAATGACCTCCTTAGATGATGATTTTGATAAGGAGTGTACCATTTTAGAAAAAATGTTAATGGAAAGAGGTTACCCAAGAGATATGATACACCAAGTGAGGGATGAAGTCAGTAATGGTAGGAAAGACAAATACCCCCCCTCCCATTTTAGGTAAAGGTTCATTTATGTCTGGTAATAATGTATGTCATGATACTGAGGATCATGGTTTTTACAGGGCATTGGTTACCAACTTTAGTGGAGATGCTTATGTAATCAAAAACATAATAGAAGGCAATGGAATAAATTCTCCAAATTTACGGATTTGGAGAATATTAAAGGTAAACCCCTTAAAGCTGCATTCGGAAAAGGTCAAAATATTAAAAACTTGTTGGAACATACGGCCAAATTCAGGAGTTTACAGTCAGTAAAAAGGTAGTAGCTACAAGTGTGAGGCATGCTCACAGTTTATACACATTAGTCATAGTGAAGAAATATTTATTAAGGCAAGACAAAGACATGTGGTGGGCAAAGTGTACTCCAACTTAACTCCCATGGTCTAGTTTATATTGTTTAATGTGACTTTTGTGACACTTTTTATGTGGGAAAAACTGAACGACAGCTAAAACGTAGGATCTATGAGCACCTAAATGATGTTAAAAATCAGAATGGATGAAATGCCCTTTTTAAACATACATTGGTTTGTAAAAAGGCTAATTTTGTACTTTTTGTTACTGTAGTAGTACCCAAGGATGTGAGGGGGGAGCCTTGGGAAACCAAATTAGAATACAGGGAAGCCTACTGGCAGATTGTGCTGGAAGCTAACAATTATCCTGGACTTAATGATAACATTTCTTTGCCACCTTAAGTCAAGGTCTGCTAAATTGTAATGAAGTCATTGGCAACAGTTATGCATTTCAATGTGAACACTTCAGGCTTTTTTTAGTGATGCCCCTATATTTTCATTCATTGTCAGTGGAACGTGGATTTAATTATTACATCAATATACTTTTATTTATACAGTATATGTATACGTTTTTATATATTTGGTTTTTATATATGGGAAACAATTTTTTGTAGCTCATATATTTATACAATAGTATTATGGTAGTTTTCTTGTTCTTAACCTTTAAGAAAGTCTATCATTTTAAATGTAAATTGATAAATTTCGGTGTGATGTAAGCACTTATAAAACGGGTGGAGAACATTTCTGGTTGTATCTATCTGATGAAGTCTGGGTATTGACAGAGGAAAATGCATTTTTTATATTGATTTTAGAATGTTAATACTACGTTTTGGTATTAAAGGAGTATTTTTACACCACTGGAGCCCTTCTCGTTGTGTCTGGATATTGTGGTTTACTGTGGTTGTTCTAGGCACATACTCCATTTTTTCTGGTTATTAATAAATATATGACATTTAATCACCCACCCTCAATTTCCAATGGTGCTTTTTTCATTATAAAATGGGCAGCTTAACTATACATTCATTTCATACTCTCTCTTACTTCTTCACGCAGTGGAAAGTTTCATAAATTAAGAGCAATACAAAAAGCTACTGACTGCCATTACAGCAAGACTGAACCATGAAACTTTTCCTACAGTAAGTGGACTGCAGTGGCCTATAAATATTTTTATTACAGTTCACCATTAACGTTTTATTTTTCTTTCTTAACAGAAAATGCAATAATTTAGAAAACTCATTTCTGACTACAATTATTCTGAAAGAAATTTACAGTGAAAGATATCTGTACTTTTGTTACTGTTGTCATCAACTTACAGCTTGTACACTATTTAAAATGCATCTCTATTACCATGTTCAGTAACTGAAGTACAGTGATTTACCATTAAGTGCATATTGCTTGCACTGGCTAAATAGAAGCTCTTCTCCTCAGGCCTCCTCTGAAAATCATTCTCAACCTGTCAGCTAGCAACGGCACTAAAGAGAAGTTGTTTAGTACAGATTATGTGATGATAGATACTTTACCTGGCTACAATACAACTGGCTGGGGCTAGCTCAGAGTGCTAGTTTGTTGCATGGAATTAGAAGAAACTTTTCCTGAAACTGCTACATCAAGGAAACTGTTCTTTCCTCCCAAAGTGTGGATGCTTCAGAGCTGATACACTTTATGAAGAGTACAGGGTTCCCACCCTACATGAGGAAGGGATTGGATTCCTCACCATAAAAATTCAATTTGGTTTCAACCTTCGGGAAAATATTTTGACCAATTCATTTGATGGAATGAATGAATTTAGTAAAATGAATTGGTCAAGTCATTTGATGGAACTGGTTGTTAATTTAGCTAATCTAGATGAACGTCACCACCTATATTTGCTTTATTAGTTATATATTTGCTGTATTGTTTCTGTTTTTTCCCCGCCCTTCCTCCCAAGTGTTCTTTGTAGTATTAAACTTGGTGGCTTCGGATTTGCCCACCTCTGCTGTAAATCTGATTTTGGTCACTGCTCCCAGTCCAATCTCATTTGATCACTCAACATAGTGCAGTGAGATTATTTGGAAAGGACTACCCCCTTGCTTCTTTGACTATGAACACTCCTCCCTGTCCTATCTCATCAGCTCAGTGTACTAAGTAGAAAGAGCATTTGGGCAGGTATACCCACTTAGCTCCATAAACTTGAACTATCTTTTGTTTCTTCCCGCTACACTTTAAATTAAAAAAATAAATAAATGTAAACTTTATTCAGCTGCTTTTACTGTAATTGTGTTCTTCATGCTTTATTACCTTATTTTGCTGTGTGCTCTTAAGTGTTTAAGTGCTTTTATTCTGCTGCATGTATTACTGCTTGTTGGTAGCCTAATTATATTTATCTGTTATTCTAAGCATTTTAAGCTTTGGTCTTAGCACTTGTGCTTCAGGCCAGTTACTTTATATTTAAGAAGGTTCTTGTGGTCTACACTGCTGTAGACAAACCCCTCTCTCCACAAGTCTGCCCAAGCCTTCGGAACACTATGTCTGCACAACTGCCATCACTTTCAACTGCTAGCCTGGTCGACATGGGCATACTGACACAGTGTAGCAAATGCCTAATGTTTACTGACAAGCTTCTTCTCCTAGCACATAATTCTTCAACCTGTAAGAAATGCATGTACATCAGTAACCTGGAGTCCAAGCTCTCTCGCACCAGTCAGTAATCCTGACAAAGAGGAAATTGTCAGCACAAACACCACACAACTCACATCACATAGCCAAGCACAATACACGCACTCCTATGCAAAGGTCCTCAATAAAAACTTACCTAAACAGCAGAGACCTCCAAAAATAACACAAACATTCCACACACCAATACCAAACACATCACACACAGCAGACAACATACCAGTGTCTCAAAAACACAGCCCATAAGGCAAAACTATAAACCATCATAGCCCACAAAACATAACAATAAACCAAACACAGTAGTCATCGGTGACTGAATTGTGAGACACACAGATGTCCCCTCACCAGGCTCGACATGGAGGTGGTCACAGCCAGTTGTCTGTCTGGTGCCAGAATCCACCACATCTGTCTGGTGCCAGAATCCACCACATCTGTCTGGTGCCAGAATCCACCACATCATGCACACACTTATGTCTCTGTACAAGTACATCTCTGTCATTGTACATGTTGGTGTGAATGACTTACGACACACCTCCCTGGACTACATGAAGAGAGACATGATTGAACTCTCAGAGCATGTGTTACAGGGAGGTATGATCCTTGTCCTAAGTAGCATCCTACCTTCGCGAAGAATGATGCCACAATACCAAGAAAAAATAACTGGCTTTAACAGCTGGCTTAGTTTCTGTTGTCATTCCAAGGGGATCCAGTATCTGTCTGCCTGGGATGACAAGATCGACAGGCCTCGATGCTTTGTCAGAGATGGCCTTCACCTGTCACCACTGGGTTTCTGGATCCTAGCCAAGGCTCTCACCTCCCTCATTGTGCCTTTTTTTAGGCAATGCCCCAAAGACAAACCTTCCAACATAAAAGATCTGTCAAAAAGCAAATTGAAGGTCATGCTGCTTAATGCTAGGAGCCTAAACCTGAAAATGGACTCACTGGAAGCCCTCCTTACACTGGAAGATGCAGATTTGTGCAGTCACGGAAACTTGGTTCAGGGCTGCAGAGACCACCCCTGCCATACCAAGCTATACCGCATTCCACACATTCCAACCCCAAAATTACGTTGGGAAAACTAGGGTTTAGTCTCTATCTTCATCAAGGACAGGCACACCTCCAATCTGGTTTGCCAGCATGACTCACTGAAACTACTTCAGGTACAGCTGAAAGTTGGCAAGACATCCATTCAAGTTATAGCTAGCTGAAGACCCCCCTCCATGACTTAGGACACCAATTCCTGTTACCTGGATCTACTAGACTCCATCAAGGTACCCTCTAACACCCTGATCTTTGGTGATTTCAACTACCCCACCATAGACTGGGTGAACTATTCTTGCACTAACGCACTGCCTCAACAATTTCTTGACTTCATCAGTTCTAACGCACTAGACCAGCTTGTCTCATCCCCCAAAAGGGGAGATAATACTCTGGACTTGGTTCTCACCAATTAGTATGCCCTTCCCTGGTTAAATCAGATCACCGGACTGTCTCATTCAAAGTCTCTATCCCACCCAACCCCCACCCCCCAAGCTGAAGTCAAGCTAAAAAAAACTTCAACAGCTGACTACAGCCTCCTAAGGGATGGTATCTGTAGCTTCACACCACCGCCCCCTGCCCAAGAGAATGCAAACAACTATGGTGAACAGTACACCAATGCAGTTTAAAAGCACCTGTACAACTGCATGGACTCGGCCATATCCAACATAACTAAAACCTATTCCTCAAGGAAACACAAACCTGTTTGGGTGACATCCTCTATCAACAGACTTTACAACAAAAGGAAGAAACTGTTGTCCAAGAGTGAGAGGGAACAAATTCCAAACTGGAAAAACTCCCTCCTTAGCCTCAACAAGCAAATTAGATCACCAGTGAAAACCTCCAAGGCCAATTATGAATCAAAACTAGGCACCATAACAAAGTGAAACCATAAACTCTTTTTCAGTTATGTCAGGAACCTCTGTGGCAAAGCCCAGGTTTGTTGCGAATTAGCACTTAACAGTATGACATACACTGATCCTGTTGACTTAGCCAACCTGCTAGGAGATAGGTTCAGCGCAAACGTCACCCCCCCCCTGCCCCCACCAAAGGCCCTTCCGACATCCCAGATACTTGTCCCGCACCTCACATCTCCATAGATCAAGTGTTACAGGCCCTATCCAAGGCAAAAAACACAGCTTCCATGGGACCGGAGAGCATCCCAGGATGTATTCTGCACAATCTCCAGCAAAAACTGGCTTCGCCATTGAGCACCCTATTCAACCACAGCCTGAGTACTGGCTTCATTCCAGCAGAGTGGAAAAAAAAATCAGTTATGTACTCACCATAATGTTCCATCAGAGTAGCTGTACTTCATTTTTCTGCAACCTGTGGGTATTCGGATCTGTATCGGATACGAGACGGCAACTTTTTTTCTAGCATCTGCTCCAAGCTCAGAGCTCCTCCTCCTACCCATAATGCACGGCAATCTCCTACCTTCCCTCAGATCCAGTTTGCTGCAACTAATTACATAAGCAACTCAGCCCAATGAACCAACACCTGTAAAGACAGAACAAGGTATAACTACTGAGATGGAACGTTATGTTGAGTACATAACTTCTTTATCTTAAGTAGTTAACTTCATTTTATCTGTGGGACAGAGTCCATAGCTACTCCAATCCTGGGAGGCCCTTATGGAAGGATGTTCCTGAGCACTGCAGAGCCGAAGGATGCTCTACCCCTAGAAATTAGATCTAATTTGTAATGGGAAATGAAGGTATGTGAATTGGCCCAGGTCGCTGCTGCACAAATGTCATCCAAAGGAATCCTAGACCAAAAAGCAGCAGAAGTCGCCATGGACCTGGTAGAGTGAGCTTTAACAATACCAGGAGGAGATAAACCTTTTGCTTTGCAGGCATGTGAAATGCAGAGTGTGATCCATCTGGCCAAAGAAAAGTACAGTTTTGTACCTACCATAAATGTAGATGTTCGAGGATCCACATTGCTGCAGTCCTTACTATTGGGTAGTCCGCTGTCCCAGTCGGCCCGAATACCAGAGTATATGGCTGACGTCGGTCAGGGCGCATTAGACTGACGTCAGTACGTCAGGGTACTAATGCGCATGACCGACGTCATATCCTCAGTCTTTTCTTGCCCCAGATGTCAGAAGACCCTAAAAAGACAAGGCCCAAAATACCTGCACCAAAATTATGTACAATATATACAAAAATGTCAACAGATAACCTCACCTACACAACCACCCCTAAACACAGAGGGAAGGAGGGAGGGAATTGACTGCAGCAATGTGGATCCTCGAACATCTACATTTATGGTAGGTACAAAACTGTACTATGTTCTTCGTTCCACATTGCTGCAGTCCTTACTATTGGGTAGAATCCCAAAGCAGAGGTAAGGGAGGCTGGCAAATCATAAAGAAGTAGGAGCTGACAACATGCCCTGCAAAACAGCTGTGGCAAAACCAGCCCTAGACTTAGAGTAGATAGGAAGGTGATAATGCTTAGAGAAAGTATGCACTGAACTCCAAGTAGCTGCCTCCAAAATATCTTTAGTTGCCACCCCCCTTAGAAATGCTGTTGAAGTGGCAGTAGCCCTAGTGGAATGAGGCCTAATCCCAGCTGGAATCTCCTTGCCATGATGGGAATAACAAAATGCAATGCAAAACCCAATCCACCTAGAAATAGTTTGTTTTGACACAGGCTTGCCCTGAACTCAAAGCAAAAGAAACAAACAACTGCTGAGACTGCCTAAAATCCTTAGTCCTGCTCAAATAATAACGCAATTGCCTGTGTACATCTAAAGTGTGCAAAATCTTTTCCCCTTTATTTTGGGGGTCTGCATAAAAGTAGGCAAATGAATAGTTTGGTTTAAAGCCACACTAGAAACCACCTTAGGCATAAAGGAAGGATTAGTACGTAATGATACCCTATCCTTATGGAAAATCCATAATACTCGACTGCCATAAGGGCCTGCAACTCAGACACCCTTCTTGCAGAAGTAATAGCCAAAAGAAAAGCAGTCTTCCATGACAAATATTTCAATTCAGCAGTAGCCGCAGGCTCAAAAGGTTGTAGAGTAAGTTTTTCCAACACAAAATTGAGATCCCAAGCAGGAGTAGGAGCTCTACGGGGGTCTTATATTCTTTGCCCCTCTAAGAAACTGCTTGAACAAAGGATGCGAAAACAATGGTGGGTCACAATCATAGTGAGCTGAAATTGCTGCAGCATGAATCTTAATGGAAGAGAAGGACAAACCTTTGTCCAATAACTCAGTAAGATATTGAAGAGCCACACTCAAATTAGGCTCAGAAACCTCCAAATTCTTTGCTGTACTCCAAAATAAAAATCTCTTCCATTTTTCATGCACACTTTCCTTGTACTAGGTCTTCTAGCTTCCATAATCACATTTAAAACTTGTTGAGGAAGTTGAGACCTGCTGTGTTTCAACACAGAATATGCCAGGTTGTTAGATGGAGAGAGTGAAGCTTGACATTGAGCAGATGACCGTCCTTCTGAGATAACAGATGAGGAATCAAAGGTAAAGGCCATGGAGGCTTCCTTACCAGACTCCTTAGTAGTGGGTACCAGTGTCGTCGAGGCCAATCTGGAGCTATCAAAATCATCCTTGGCTTGTCTTGTCTGACTTTTAATAGCACCTTTGAAAGAAGAGGCAGAGGTGGAAAGGCATACACATGAAGGTTTTTCCAACTGAAAGACAGAGCATCCACTTTCCAAGCTGTGCGATGAAACCCCTTTGTGCAAAACTTTGGCAGCTGGTGGTTTAGTGGAGAAGCGAACAGATCTATGTCTGGAGTTCCCCATGACACTGTCAATTTCTGAAATACATGAAGATCCAGTTTCCACTCGTGGGGATCCATGATTTGTCTGCTTAACACATCTGCTAAGGAGTTCTGTGCTCCTGGCAGAAACCTTGCCTGAAGAGTTAGTTGCAAGCTTAGCGCAGTCTCCCATAAAATCATTGCTTGCCTGCATAGAGGATAAGAATGTGTTCCCCCTTGCTTGTTGATGTACCACATGACAGTTGTGTTGTCTGTTAGAATCAACACCTGCCCTGGAAGAAGTAACTCCTTGAAAGCCATTAATGCAAACTGGACTGCTAACATCTCCTTCATGTTGATATGTAGATGCTGTAGTCTGGCAGGCCACTTGTCTTGTATCCACTTTCCATTTAGATGAGCTCCCAAGCAATGTCCGAGGCATCTGTCGTTAAAATCTGACTCGCCTCTGGCCGGGTCACAGAGAGTCCCTTGTTTAGGTGACATTCCTGAGCCCACCACAAAAATTCTTTTGAAGGCAAGGTATTATTTGAATGACAGTGTCCAAATCCTGGCAGTGCTGTGTCCATACATTTTGAGATACCATTGTAGCTTCCTCATATGCAGTTTGGCATTGGGAAGCACCAGAATACAAGATGCCATGAACCCTAATGCTTGAAGGACTGTCCTTGCAGTCAGCACGGACTGATGAGATAGTTGATGGAAGTAAAGTGATAGACTCTTTTGTTTGTCCGGGGTTAAAAAGGCCATCTGGGCTGCTGTATTCAGTCTCACACCCAGAAAGCACATGTCTTGAGAGGGTACTAGACTGGACTTTATTTCGCTCACAGAATACCCTAGGCATCTTAGCACTGCTATAACATATTCCAGATGCTGTAGAAGGTTCTCCCTTTCTTGAGCCAGAATCAGGCACTCGTCCAAGTAAGGATAGATTTGAATTCCTTCTAGCCTGAAGTAAGCTATCACTGGAGCCAGAACCTTTGTGAATAGTCTGCCGGCTGTAGTCAAGCCAAAGGGCAATGCAGAGAACTGATAATGAGAATTTCCAGCTCGAAACCGCAGATACTTCCTGCAACTTAGCCTTATAGGCACATGAAGGTAAGCTTCCTTGAGATCTAAAGTTACCATCCAGTGATCTTTGCCCAGCAGAGGTAAAAGCTGTTGTAACGCCAACATCTTGAACTTGGGAATGTCCAGATAAGTGTTGAGGAGAGATAAATCCAAAATTGGTCTCCACGTGTTCCCCTTCTTTGGTACTAGGAACAGGCGAGAATAAAATCCTAGGCCCCTTTCTGATACAGGGACTGGCTGAATGGCCCCTATCTGGAGTAACTGAGAAATTTGCTTGTGAGCCTCTTTTCTTTGTGGAGGAGGGACGTCTGGCATGCCTTTGAAAGGGGCAATGTATGGAAATAGAACCTGTAACCGTGGTGAATGATATCCAACACCCATCTGTCTTGAGTAATTAAATCCCAATTTTCTTTGAAAAGAGACAGTCTTCCTCCCAAAGGAGCTGCCAGACGAGAATCTACTGGCAGCTGAAAAGGCAGGTCATTGGGTCTGTTTACGAAAGGACTGACCCCTGCCCTCACCAGAAGTCTGAGCAGGAGAACTCCCTGTTCTAGGCCTAAAAGAACCTTGAGCCCTGCCCCTACCACGCCTAGACCTACCCCTAGACTGGGAATCATAAGCAGGATATGTCCACCCCTTAGCAGGCCAATTTCTACTAAACTTGGAGGCTGCACCTGCAAAGAATCTTTAACAGTTTGCATAGACTTAGCTTTGTCCTCCATTTTCTTTAAAACTGCTTCCACAGGCGAACCAAACAACACATCAGACTGTAAAGGAGCATCCAAAATCCTTGTCTTAACATGCTCAGCTAAATTCTGATCCCTCAACCAGGCATGCCTGCGAAGAACAGAACTAGTGGCAGCCACCCTCGAGGAGGCCTGTACAGCATCAAAACCACATTGCAAAGAATGCTTACCCACTTGTTCAGACACATGAACCAAATCCAGCAACTCTTTACACTCAATACCTTCCGCCAAAGCATCCACCTTAGATTTCAATTGTGAAAGGAGATAATTTTGATATTTTAGCATGTGAAACTGACAATTCAACGCCTCATGGCTAGAGTGGAAGAAGTATACACTTTCTTTCCCCACCTATCCAAAGCCCTTGCCTCTTTATCAGTGGGAACAGGATTTTTAACCACAGAGGCCTTAACACCTTTAGGCCCCTGAGAAACAGTTTCTGGGTCCGCCCTAGGACTCTTAAACAAATACTTATGAGCTTCGGGCACCCTATAGTACCTATCAGGTTTAACAGGAGCAGGAGGCAAAGAATCAGGGTTCAGGGAAGCCTCTGCAAAACATCTTCCACCACATTCAACACAGGAGGTATAGCTAAGGGCCTATGCTGGGGTAAAACAAGAATTCCCTAAGCCTTTTCCTGAATCAGAGTAATCCTGGCCTTCCCATTTAAAGTGCTCCCTCATGGAATGCAGAGTCTCTGAAAATGAGAAATCCTCAGGAGGAGAAGCTGTAGGAGTGGAATCATCCACATCAGAATCAGAATAAGGAGGATACTCCTGCAAATCTTCCGCAGAAGACTCAGAAGCCTCTGAACACTGTTCAAAACTATCAAACTCCTGATCCACCCTAGGCCTCTTATCAGGAGGGGGCATAGAACCTCTAATCATAGTAATCAAATCTTCTGCCATTTTAAGCATATGTTTCTTAGGTACAGAACCCGAAATGCTAGGAGAAGCCCCCCCTGAAGCTGAACTTGGCCTACCTCTCAAAGAAGTTTTGGCAACAGAAGGAGAGGCTCTAACTACCTTGGGAAGAGAGGGAAGAACAGTTACCTGAGAAGCCCCCTCAGCCTGGCCTACCTCCTGAGAAGGCACATCCTGTA
Organism: Protopterus annectens; assembly: GCF_019279795.1. Taxonomy (NCBI): domain Eukaryota; kingdom Metazoa; phylum Chordata; order Ceratodontiformes; family Protopteridae; genus Protopterus; species Protopterus annectens. The sequence continues at coordinate 270,934,628 of NC_056746.1, read as the reverse complement.
ACAGTAAAGTTTCTGCCTGAGACTCCATAGAAACTCCTGGCAAAACCTCCAGCTCCACTGAGTTTTCTAAAGAACCGACGTCCGGGACTGCCGGTTCATCAACCCTAGGCTTCGCTGTTTTGTCCTTGCGCTTCTTGGACGAAGCGGGCGTCGGAGCATCCGACGGCATTTTATAATTGCAACGCTTCCCAAACACTAACCTGGCACAGTCTAACCTCCTCTTAATAGTGTGTTTGTTAAACCCAGCACAAGAGCGGCATCCAACAACGTCGTGCTCAGGCCCTAAACAAGGTATACACAAGGTATGGTAATCCCTATGAGGTATCTGTTTCCCACAAGAAATACAGTTATTCACTTTTTCTGACATCCGTTAAATACTGAGGCAAGAAAAACCAAAATGTTCCCCAACGGGGTACTTAGCCAACTCTGATTCGGTCTGAAACTCCGGCTTCGGAAATATCTCAGAACGCCAACCTGCACTCGCAAAACTGCTTCTGCATCGGACCATGCGGCAAAAAAGACTGAGGATATGACGTCGGTCATGCGCATTAGTACCCTGACGTACTGACGTCAGTCTAATGCGCCCTGACCGACGTCAGCCATATACTCTGGTATTCGGGCCGACTGGGACAGCGGACTACCCAATAGTAAGGACTGCAGCAATGTGGAACGAAGAACATCTTTAGAAATAGCTTTTCCTAGAAAAGCTTTGGAAAAGGAAACAAACTGGCCAGTCTTGCAGAATGATTTTGTTCTATGAAGATAGAAGCGAAGTTGTCTATGAACATCTAACAAATGAAGTTTGTATTCACCTTTATTATGGAAGTTAGGAAAGAAAACAGGCAGATTAATGGACTGGTTTATGTTTGCTTCAAATGCCACTTTGGGTAAGAAGGAAGGATTAGTACGGAGAGAGACACTATCCTTATGGAAGACCAAATAAGGAGGCATGGCAGACAGAGCTTGAAGCTCAGAAACCCTCCTAGCAGATGTAATGGCAACTAGGAAAGCTGTCTTCCAGGATAAAAATTTCAAATCCACCGAAGCTGCAAGTTCGAATGGAGGAGCCACCAATGCCTGCAGGACAAAGGTAAGGTGTCCCAAGGAGGCACTGAATCCTTGACAGGAGGACACAACAGAAAAGTGCCTTTGAGAAAAGCCTTACACAGCCTAGACGAGGCCAAGGCAATGTTATCTTCACCAACATGAAAATTAGAAATGGCTGCCAATTGTACTTTCACTGTGGAGAAGCTAGCTCCTTGCTGAAAAATGTCAGACAAGAAATCCAACACCGCTGGAACAGGAGCTGTAAAGGGATCTAGTTTTCTCTGAGGCCCAAATGGAAAAACGCTTCCATTTACTGCGATAAAGTTTCCTAGTGGAATCTTTAAGAGAAGCCACCAGAATGGATTTTACCAGGGATGAAAGACCGGGAATCCTGGCAATCAACTGAACTAGAGCAACCAAGCTGCCAGCTTGAGGCTGCCCAGGAAGGGTGGACGGGCACCCGAAGGATGGGAGATTAGATCTGGGCAGGGATCCAGAACTCACGGAGGAGCTAAGGGATGAGACCAAAGGAATGGGAACCATACCTGACGAGGCCAGAATGGGACAATGAGGATAACTTTGCACCACAGGTGGTGAGCTTTCTGAAGAAACTTTGGAATGAGTGGCAATGGTGGATAAGCATACAGGAGCCCGAGGGGGCAAGCATAGACTACAGCGTCTCTGAGGACTTCCCCTGGTGAGGGAATCAGAGTGAAGAACCCGCTGCACTTCACGTTGGAAGGAGATGCGAAGAGATCGCAGCAAGGTTGACCCCATGCGAGGAAGATGTCCTCCGCTACTGACTGTTTCAGAGACCACTCGTATGGCATCAGAATAGCCCGACTCAGTCTGTCCGCTAAAATGTTGGAGCGCCCTGGGATGTGCGTTGCTATCAAAAACAGACCGGTGGAGATCGCCCATTCCCACACTCTCATGGCCTCGCGACATAGGAGGTAGGATCTGGTTTCCCCCTGCTTGTTGATATACCAGACAACTGACATGTTGTCTGACTGAATTGCAATCAATCCGAGAGGAAGGACAGTGTGAAAGGCTTCCAACGCTAAAAGCACTGCCCTCATCTCTAGAACATTTATGTGCAACTTGGTCTCTAACTAGGACCACGTGCCTTGTACTGTCCTTCCCAAACAGTGGCCCCCACACCCAAGTTGGGAGGTGTCTGTGGTCACTATGGCTTGGACTGGAGATGACGCGAAGGGGCGTCCTAATATCTCCGGTGAATTTAACCACCAAAGAAGGGACGTCCTGCAGACGTGACTGATCCTGATCGGAAAATCCATGGGCAGGTCTAGCCAAGACCACTGAACAGCCAGAGTCCATTGAAGAACCCACATATGAAGGCGCGCACAAGGGAGAATCGATATGGAGGCAGCCATGCAGCCCAGTGCCCAGAAAACCTTGCTCGCCTTTGGAGACTTGAAGTTCGCTATCTGAGCTATGTGGCACCTGAGATGTAAGATCCAGTCTGGAGTTAAGAATACCTTCATCTGCAAGGTGTCTGGCTGTGCCCCAATGAAGTCTAGAACTTGTATTGGTTGCAAGTGGGATTTCTGAACACTGACTGTAATTCCCAATAGGTCTGCCAACCGAATGAAGTAATCTCGGGCCAGACAAAATTGATGCCTGTTGGGTGCAGCGAACAGCCAGTCGTCCAGATAAGGAAATACCTGAATACCCTGAAGCCTTAGGTGAGCCACTACAACTGCCATTACCTTGATGAACACCCTGGGGGCTGTGGTTAGACCGAAGGGTAGGGCTCTGAACTGAAAATGACTGGCTCCCAGCCGGAAGCGCAGAAACCTCCTGGAGCTTCTGTGGATCTTGATGTGATAGTAAGCATCCTGGAGGTCTAACAAGCACATCCAGTCGCACTCTTGGAGATAAGGTAGAATAGACTGTAGGGTGACCATCCGGAATTTCTGTTTGGCTACAGACAGGTTCAACGTTGACCGGTCTAGAATGGGCCTGAGGTCCCCAGTCTTTCTTGGCACTAAAAAAAAGTTTGAGTAGACCCCTGATTCGGACTGGTCGGGGGAACCTGTTTGATGGCTCGTTTGAAAAGCAGCTTTGAAACTTCTAGAGCTGCGGCCTCCCTGTGAACGGGTGGAACATCCGGGAGTTGTTTTGCAATATTTGGAGGGGCAGCAAATGGGATAGTGTAACCTCTGGATATAATCTGTAACACCCAGCGATCTGTCGTAATGGACTCCCATGCCGCTGGGTGTAAGGACAATCTTCCCCAGACTGCCTCCAGAATAGAACAGCCGGGCAACCCCTCAGGGTTGCTGACCGGGTCTATCAGAAAAAGGTTACCTAGACCCAAAATTCCTGGGACCCCCTCTACCTCTGGGTTGGCGTCTATCTTGTCCCCCTCTGCCTCTGGGGGAAATAGTTGTCCTGAGAATCCCAGGAAAACTGAGATTTTCGGAACCACATCTTCTTTTGCCCTCTGATTCCTAGAGAAGGACGGCTGAGGGTTAGAGAAGCAGATCCCGACAGCAGACAAAGTCTTCCCGTCCTTTTCACTCTGGACAAGTGTGTCACGTACTGTGTTCCCAAAAAGGGAAGAACCGTCGTACGGAGCGTTAATAAACAATGCCTTGAAAGGGTCTGCGAACTGACACAACCTGAGCCAGGCATGACGCCTCATGGCTATGCCTGTCCCAGCCGGCCTAGCTGCTCCTTCCGTGGCATGGGAAAGGAGTCACACAGATGTGCTTGAGACAGACTTCAGAGTAGACATTTTTGCAGAAAGCAATTGTTTGTCCTGCGGCGATAAAGACTCTGGGGGCGACTCAGAGAATTCCGATGCAAGGCTGAAGCCGGATCACATGTGCCAAACAGTTTAGCGCACGGATTGAAAAGGTCGCTGTGGAATAAATGCACTTCCCAAACCCATCCACCGACCTGGACTCCTTTTCTGGAGGGTGGACTGAGGAACTCTCCTGTGCTAGTTCCTTCTTGGTGACTGCTGCGACCAACATAGCATCAACTGGGGCTCCTTTTGACCAAGGTTGTCTGTCTGAAGGGGGAGATAAAATTTTGTCAGTGCATTTGGGAATGGGCTCTACAGTGTCAGGCTCCTTCCATGCCCGCGTGGTGATAAGGTCCACCAAGATGTCCGCTGGCGGGGACACCCATGAAGTAGATGGGTCCATGCCAACGGCCTCCAGGAACACTGACATCCCTAGAAGGTTTTGGGGCTGACCAACCTCCCCTCTGGCAGAGGATCTCCATGATTTCTCCAAAGGAGACGTCTTTGGGAGGTGACCTGGGGGAACCTTCTCCTTCATCTAAGTCTGTGTCCGTAGTGAGAAACTGAGGAGTCCAAGTGCCTCCATTTGCACATACGCTTACGGTGACCCTCTTCAGTGGGACTCTCAGTGGGACTATCAGAAGAGGACTCGTGAGTCGCAGGGGGTTCCTCAGGGAAATTAACCTGGGGATCCGCTGGCACGGGCTGTCCCTGAGACAGGATGAAGGGAGTCGTCGCCAAATCCAGGGGTGTCTGGGTGGAATCTGAGGGGATGGGCTGGGGTCTCAATCCCTGGGAGAGAACCCTCTCCACCACTTTGAAGGCCGAAGGAGAGCGCACCTCCTTGGCACCCAGCAAGGAAGACACCCTCCCCGGATCTGAAGCAGGGACCAGAGCCAAAGCAAGGGTAGCCTGAGGTCAGAGGAAACGGGTCGGATCCGAAAAGGATGGAGCCGAAGAATCCATTCCCTTGGGTCCAACTCCCTGCCCGTGGCTCCGAGAGACACTCTGATCCGAACTCAAGGTAGCAGCTGGAGTCTAGGTTGGGGGAACAGTCAGCGCCAAGCCACCAGCTCCAAATATCCTCGGATCCAAGAGCCTCGAAGCCGAAGCACAGATCGGGGAAGGAGAGATGGGGCAGAAGAAGGGCATGGAGGTCCCCCCTCCAGAGAAAGAGGGGCCTGGCAAGACTCCCACCTGTATTTGGGTCTGAATGAATCTCCACATCATCCTGTCCATGTCCAAGTCTGATAAGCTCCAAGTCGATTGCGAAGAAGCCACCAACTCGGATCTGGCTGGTCTGCACAATGAAGGGGAGGAAGGCCACTGATCCAAAGGTTCCAACTGCTCCGGTGAAAAACAAGGAGACCGGAGCCGTGGAGAAACCGGCCTCATGGACTTAGAAGGGGGACTAAGGAAGAGCTCCCTGTCCGGGGATCTCTAACGAGGTCTGTCCTTTTTCTTGTCCCCATCCTCTTTGCGCCTTTCTCTGCCCTTTTCCTTGTCAGCAACATGGACTGAAGCTTTTTCTTTACTTGACCCAGCACCAGAAGAAGAGGGAGTTTGAGTCCCTGTCTGGGAGGGAGGCTGAGTACTAGGTACCGAGGCCATGGCAGATTCCGGCATGGATGGAGGGAGAAGGCCTTTAGCTACTAATTTGGCCCTCAGATCCCCGAGGGCTCTAGGATTGAACCCGTTGCAGATAGCACATTGTGTTGACAAATGTGTCACTCCCAAGCAAATAACACACAGAGTGTGACCATCAGCCGGGGAGAGCTTATGGCCATTCACTGTGCATTTCTCAAACACAGATTTTGGCTGATCTGCACCAAAAAAACACTATCTACTAAAAAACACAACACAAACACAGGTAGGGGAAGGGCAGGCCTAACAACTACTCTACAGAGTTTTACAACAAAAACTTTTTTTTTTTTTTTTGACTAACCGATGAACAAACAATATACTGAAGGGGGAGGAAGGGAAATAATCCACTCAGACGCACAAAGAGATTAAGTATTAATAAACTTACTATCCCTGAGCTCAGAGCAAAGGAGACCACGATGCACACTACTGGCGTGGCAAACAAGATCTGAGGGAAGGTAGGAGATAGTAGTGCATTATGGGTATGGGGAGGAGCTCGGAGCAGATGCTAGAAAAAAAGCTGCCGGCTCGGATCCAATATGGATCCAAATACCCACAGGTTGCAGATAAAATGAAGTTAACTACTTCAGATCTGCCATTGTCATCCTCTTGCACAAAGGTGGTGCCACTACTGACCCTGGAAACTATTGCCCCATTAACTTGACAAGTCTGATCTGTAAAGCCATGGAGTGTATTGTTATGGATCTCAAACAAGGACAGACAATCTCCAAGCACTTAACCCCACCCCCAGTTCGGATTCGTCAAGGGTAGATCTTGTCTGTTGAACCTGGTCGACCTCTGAGACCGTCACCAAGGTTCTGGATGAGAGAAAGTCAGTACATACAGCTTACCTTGACTTGGCCAAGGCCTTTGACACAATCCCCCACCCGGGCATCATCATAAAACTAACACAATTTGGTGGAAATCCCCATCTCTTCAGGTGGATGGCCAACTCGCTTACTTACAGGACCCTCAAAGTCAAACAGGCCCTCCATCGCTGATAGCAGACCTGCCACTAGTGGAGTTCCCCAGGGATCTGTCCTGGGACCCCTACTGTTTTGCATCTGTTTCTCGAAGGTACAGGCAAAGACAAAAGGCCTGTGGCTAAGCAAGTTTGCCGATGACTGTATGTTGGGTGCTGTTACTGAAGTCCAAAACGATGTTAACATACTGCAAGAGGGTCTTACAGCAACTAATGACTGGTGCCAAAATCATGGCCTTAAGTCACATCAAAAACAGGACGCCTACTGATTACTACATCAATGGCAACCCCCTAAACAATCAACCTGTGGTGAGAGACCTGGGCACTCAGGTTGATAACTTCACAATCACATACAGGCAGTGGTCAGAAAAGCCTTTTACTTGTTTCACCTCATAAGTAAAGGGATTGCATCCAGAAAAAAGGAGGATATTACCTCTCTATACTCCTCCCTCATTAGACCAATAAATTGTAACACCCCGTTTGGGATGTACCTCTCCAAACATCTGCACCAACTAGAAAGGCCACTGAAATACCTCACAACGAGGATCCATGGCCTCCAACACCTGTCCTATGTGGACAGGCTCAAATCACAATCACTATACTCTGTATCATACAGATTGCTCAAGGGTGATATGCATCGAATCTACAAAGCAATCTCGGACCCTGCCCTACTAGAGATGCTCCATATCCGTAAGTCTAACTCCTTATGCACTACCCGCTCAAAAGGCCCGAAGCTAATATGTGACAATAAAAAAACCTGCTGGAGAGACAGGTTCATCTCCCAGAGGCTGCCCAGTCTCTGGAATAGGCTTCCCATACATGTTAAACAGAGCACCTCGCTAACCCTATTTAAGCGCAACTTTGATGAGTGGATGAGAAATCACAAATTTGTCCCAGGGGTTCCACCTGTGTCCCTCACTGATAGGGGCAACAGGTGCTGACTAAGGTTTCTTTTGGGGGATAAACTCTTGGCTTGGCTTTTAAGGGCCCCAGGGTCATTAGCCTAGTAACCTCCTATGATTCCCATTTCATTTTACTAGCTTAACAGAAACTCAAAAAATTACACTACATAAAACATATAAAGGGCAGCCAAAAACAGCAAGTCTTATGGACCACTGAAATGGCTGCATAACAAAAACTCCATCTGAATCCATGGACCGTAATAAGTACATAAAAAGTGAACAGTACAAGCCTTCATCAAGTACACCTTGCATAAATTGGTACAAGGCAGTCTTCAAAAATTGTATTATGTAAACAATCACAACCAAGCTTACTACTGTAGTCTAAAATACATTTCAGGCATACTTTTATCAACCAGAGAAGAAATTGTGGATAGCAATTAAAAGAGAGTCGAAGGGCAAGGAAGACAGCAAGGGTCAAGTGGGATAAACTAATTCTATCAACAGAATGAGGTGGACTAGGATTACCTAATTTAAGGGGGGTATTTTAGAGCAACACAGTTAAGGCTCTTATACATAGCACAGGCAGAAATCTATAATTCAAAGTGGAAAGGGATGATGCTGACACAGGGAGGAAGCTCAAGAAATAAGGACAGATTGGGATTTTGGATGCAGACAATTAAGGAGAACAACCAAAATCATACAGAGTATTATATTCATAAAATAGCAGGGAGTATTCTAAGAACCAAACCAGCATGAGAATGGAGATGAGATTTTGCTGCTAGGGTTGACTGTGGTCAGGGATACAGATAATAGGCAAGAGGGCTTTGGAATTTATTGGAGAAAACTGACAAAGGAACCAAGGTATTGGGAGCAAATAACTAGAAAGGGAAAGGTAACAGATTGGAACAGGCCAAAAATGTATTTGGCCTGCAGGTTAGAGATTGCCTTCCCTATCAAGGATTGATATCAGAGTATAGGCAAAGGGAAAGAAATACGGGGCTCCTAAATGAAATACCAGCACTGGTAGAGTTTTTAATAGAATCTAGAAGAGAAGCTGCTGTTAAAAAAGGAATAATTAGTAAAGCATATAAAATACTGCATGATAATTATAAGAATCAATCAGAGGAGCTTAGAAAGGATTGGGACGAGAGACTGGATAAGCAATTCACAAAGGGGCAATGGGGGAATATATGTATATCTCCCAAATATGCAACACAGTCTAGAAGATTTAGGATCTTTGCCTGGAAATATTTACATACGTATTTTTATACCCCAAGTAGATTCCAAACAATTTTTCCTCGGGTGGATAGTAAATGTTGGAGGTGTGACGGGCAAGAAAGAGGTGGCTGGGAACATGTTTTTTGGAGGTGTGATGGGCTGGCAGACTTTTGGGATTCCCTGCGGACCGCTCAGGTAGAGATGCTGGGTGAGCAGATTGGGCTGACTGGGTAGATGATTTTTTTTTTTTGAGTTATGCTACAGAATTGGAATTGGATAGACGCAGTAAAGAAAAAATGTTCAGACCCACCACAGACAGAAATGCCTATTCCACAAATGCTAAGTAATGCAAGGCAATTAGTCCAAGGTAAAAAAAACAATTTTATTCCACCAAGAAAACACAAAAAAAGTAGGTTAAGCGCTTTCACTCAGTCAATACCGAGCTTCCTCAGAACAAAGAATCAAATCAGTAACCACTTTAAATAGTAACCATTCATCACATGTCTCATCTTGTCAACCAATAAAAAATAGTAAAACACTTAAACTCGGTTACACAATTCATGATGTTAAAAATACATACATTAAAAACAATCCCCTCACCCCTATCTGCAAATGAATACATCCTGTATTAGTTCATCAAAATGCAGTCAGTTATAAAACCACCTTTCTAAGGGCATATAAATCTAATTAATAATTTATTTATAACCAACTAAAATGAAAATAAAAACATAGCCACAAAACTATCTAATGGCAGCCTATAAACCTGCCAAGTAATTATTATTGTTCTAATTTATAAACGGGCAGCCCTTAATTTTAAGGCACTTCTGATGCTAATGTCGTTTAAGCCTGGGGCTCTCCCTGCATCTAACCTAAGCTGCCAAAGCAGCTCTTTGTACTCCAGTCTTGATTCCCAGTTACCCCCCACGAGGATCCGGGGTCAACTGTTCCAAAACCAAAAATTTAACTTTCATGTTGTCACAAAACTGGGAATGCTTGTAAAAAGCATTAGTGTCCTTACTTTTGGAGACTTCAAACATGTGCTCATACACCCTTTTTCTTAACTGCCTCTCCGTTTTACCAACATAAAAACTATTACAGGTCATGCAAATTCCCAAATAAACAACCCCTTTAGTCCCACATTTTAAAATATTTGGTAGATTTATATTTATATTTTCTTGAAGCGCTAAAAACTGTTCCTTGATTGATCATAAAACTACACTGTTGGCAAGCACCGCATTTGTATGTACCAAGTTTGGATCTCTCCAAAGTTAATTTTGTAACAGCCCTCCTTTCCAATAGTTCCTTCAAAGTCACGTCCCTCTTCCTAACAAAGTGTGGGTTCATGGGGATGAATTCTTTGATTTCATCATTAGATGTGGATGAAAAGGTATGAATAAAATTACTTTTAAAATCCCCTGCAATTGGTAATGTATTGACCATGTTCATTTTCCGGTCCCTAACAAAGGAAAAAATTTTGAATTCCTGTTTGTAATAACCTCCGCCGCCATCTTTTCAATGAGGTTCCTTGGATACCCCTTTTCTTCAAATAATCCACACATAAAATTTAACCTCATCCAAAAAGAATTCCGTAAGACTGGACATCCTAGAAGCCCTAATCATTTGTCCTTTCACTATACCCTTTTTTTGAAAAAATGGATGGCCACTGTTAAAATGTAGATATGAATTTGAAAATGTTTTTCTGAATATCTTAGATTGAAAACAATGGTTGTTATAGTCTTTATACAAGGTCACATCCAAACAATTTAACTGATGTTCATTAATGTTATGTGTAAAAACCAGGAATTCAGTGGTGTTGTTAATGTAACTTAAAAATTCATCCAACTTCTCCCTTGATCCACTCCATAGTAGGCATATGCCGTCTAGGTATCTGGTATAACAGGTGATGTACTTAGACCATTCAGTCTTTAAACCAAACGTCTGTTCCTAGTGGTATAGAATGCAATTAGCATATAAAGGGGCACAATGAGCCCCCATAGCAACTCCTTCCTTTTGATGATAAAATTCCCCATTAAAATAAATGAAATTATTTTTTAAAACAGTTTCAGTAAATTCAAGAGTTAAATTGATAGTGTTACTATCCAAACCAGATTCAGAAACTAAAACATCACCAAACCATTCAAGCCCAACATCGTGGGGGATACTTGGGAACAGTTCTACTATGTCAATAGTGACCATCAAAACATCTGTCCCAAATTTCCCTTGGTCGATACCTTTCAAAAAATCCCAGGAATCTTTGTTAATATGTGAAATGGATGCTACAAATTTCTTAACCATAAAGTCAACATATTTCCCTAACGGTTCAGTAACACTCCCTGCCCCTGACACTATAGGTCTAAACTTGATTGAATCAATACCTTTGCGAGTCTTTGGTATTCCAAAAATAATAGGAATTTTGGGTTTTTCTACTTGCAAATAATTGTACAACCATTCATCGATGCTACCTTGCAATAAATTATCAAATAAATAATACCCAATTTTTGCATAAGCTATATTAATCTCATTACTACACCGTAATGTTCCAAATCTTGCAACAAATTGTGAAGGTGCATCTCATAGTCAACTGTGTACATTAACACAACCCCACCTCCCTTGTCTGGCTTCATAACTCTACATTTCTCCCGATTCAGAAGATTTAATAAATTATTTTCTTCTTTATTAAAATTAACAGCTTGCAAATAATTATTAATTACAACTTGTCGAATATCCCTCTCAGCTAATGCTTCAAAAACTTCCAGGGATGGATGGGTGGGTGGGTTGAATGCACTCTTCCTTGTAAGTTCGTGGCTAGTGCCTGGCTGCCCTTTGAAAAAAATATTTAAGTTTAGCTGTCTAATAAATAATTTTAGATCAATCAAGGTGTTTGCAACTACCCCTGGATGGGAGGGGACAAATTGAAACCCTTTGGTGAAAACATCGAAATAAACATCCGTGGGTAATAAATCAGTAAAATTAAAAATAGTAAAATTCCCTTTTCTCCAAATAATCTTGTTGTTAACCATTTCACTTTCATCATCCAAGTCTACTCCATCAATTAGTGTAACCATTTCACTTAGTTCAGAGGACGGTTCCACCCTCTGTGCAAGTACCTCCAAGTAGATTCCAAATAATTTTTCCTCAGGTGGACAGTAAATGTTGGAGGTGTGACGGGCAAGAAAGAGGTGGCTGGGAACGTGTTTTTTGGAGGTGTGATGGGCTGGCAGACGTTTGGGATTCCCTGTGGTAGAGATGCTGGGTGAGCAGATTGGGCTGACTGGGTAGATGATTTTTTTTTGAGTTATGCTACAGAATCGGAATTGCATAGACACAGTAAAGCCTTGCAGAGTCTAATTACGGTGGCTACCAAAAACGTCATTACTAGAAAATGGAAATGAAAGTCTTAACCAACTTTACTATAAGTAGTGAGTATGGTAACAGAGATAAAACAACTGGAAGTGGGATCTTTAGAAAAGGGAAGGAGCAAACTACATAGAACAAAATGGGAATTATGGGAACAATACATGTAGAGCAGGAACGAGGTTTAAGAGGCAGGATTTGAATGAGCTATACAATGCTTAACTGACAATGACTAGGAGGTTTATAAGTGATTTATAATGTTTACAACTACAGTTGTTCAAATGCTGTTGGTGATGTAAACTGCAACTAAAGTGATATTTTGTATGTTTTTCATTTACATAAATGTAAAATTGCCTTTGTCATATATGGAAATTTAATAAAGATGTTGGAAAAAAAAAGCTTACTACTATAGTCAGTTAAGTTCCTCCACTGCAGACTAGAGCAGAATATATGCAGTGTGCTCCGAAGAATACAAGCAGTAAATAACTATCATCATGGCTAATGGCCTACTACAATTAAGGACCTGTGCTGACTGGTCAAGTATACATCTTCAGAATAAGAAAAACTTACTAAAATTCAGTCAAATATCTGAGTGGAAGACCTTTACAAACATGTCTTCTTTGAGGTTGATGTGGATCAAAGCCCACTTCTGCACATCCTCCAATGAGACAGCCCCTCCTGTATCCCTGCTGCTAACAGTAATCAGCTCCAGGTTACTGCATCACAGCACAGGGAGAACACCCCATTCATACTGTCCCTTGCCATTTACCTGAATTTCAACTGATCTGCCAAAATCAAATATGACTGAAGGTGTTCAGCCTAATTACCCAATTCCCAAAACGCCAGAATTCACTTTCTTTTCTGTGTCTTAATGCCTTAACATTACAAAGAAATGCATGTGAAATTGAAGAAAGCAACAGAGATTTGTTGGATGAAAAGTGCATAGTGGACCCAGAAGAAAGATATCTGAATTTGAAAAACCACAAAACAAACTGTATACTATACAGTTGAAGTTGTTCCACTTTTCAAATTCAGGTGCAATAAAGGCCATACCCTAAAAACAAACCTAACATGCATGTGGACTCAACTTACTAACTAAAGAAGCCCCAAGCTCAAATGGCTGGAGTTTCGGGGAAAACAATGGGTATCTGTATTTAATATTCCACCAGGCAATACAAATGTCCTTACTCAGAAGGCTAACATTTAAATTCACTGTATTTCTACATCTAGGACAACTTAAAATATATTTAGGACCACAAATGCAGGCCAATTTAAGGTCAAGATTCAAAATGTGCAAATTACCCATGTTAAAACTGCTGACCACAATGAAGGCCATGGAGCAGATCATCATGGACCTCAATAACAAGTACATTGGCAACCTCCAAACTCTTAATTCCGCACAGTTTGGTTTTCTCAAGGGGAGGTCATGCCTGCTAAATTTGGTTGACTTCTTTGAGACAGTCACTAAGGCCACAGACAAGGGCAAGACTGTGAACACCTCCTACCTTGACCTGGCCAAGGCCTTCGATACTGCTCCCCACTCAGGTATAATAGATAACACTCTCTCTCAACTAGGCATCAATCTATATGTTACCAGATGGGTAGCAAACTGGCTCACTTAGTCAAAATAAGGGAAGCCACCTCAAGTAGGAGACCCATAACAAATGGTGTACTCCAGGGATCGGTCTTGGGGCCTCTGCTGTTTGGGATATACTTTTCAGAGGTGCAGGCTATGGCTGATCAAGTTTGCAGATGACTGTGAGCTGGGTGCTGTCATCAGTTCCCCTAGTGATGTGGACATCCTCCAAGAGGGTTTCACACAAATAAATGACTGCTGCCAGAAACGTGGCCTCGAACCGAATGCCAAAAATTGCATCATTATCCTTTTTGGGGAGAGTGATGTCCCCACAAATTATCACATTGATAATAAGGCACTAAGCACACAATCAGTAGTGAGGGACTTGGGGCAGCAAGGTTGATAGCAAACTGACTTTCGACCACCAATATTGACTCCGCTGTATGGAAAGCTTTCTACATTGCCCTCCTCATTAGCAAGGGTATCTCATTCAGGGACAAGGTGGTCATAACATCCCTTTTTTCTTCCCTTACATAACCCATTATTGAGTACAATGCCCTTTTCAACATTTATCTCACAAAGCACATACAGCAGTTGGACAGACCACAGAGATTCCTCACCCGAAGAATCCAGGGCCTCAAACATCTACTCTACACAGGTAGGTTAAAAGCCCTCTCTACCCAGACTCCTAAGAGGTGACCCTCTGTCTGGCATACAAAGCAATCTCAGACCCCGTCATGATGGGACTGCTGCATATCCACAAGTCAAGCTCCATTCGAGTGATCCGTATGCGCAACATTAACCTGGTCTGTGACATCAATAGGACTTGGTGGCGGGACATATTTGCGCCCCAGAGACTCCCCATTTTGTGGAATAGACTCCCTTCTCCACATAAAACAGAACACCTCACTAAACCTTTTGAAGCACAGCCTGGATAACTGGGATAAGGAACACAAAATACACCCCTGGGATCCCACCTATGTCCCTACTGGACAATGGCATAGGTTGCTGACTTGTTGGAACATGGGCTAAATTCTTGGCTAGGCTGGTAAGGGCCTCATGGCCAATAGCCTAGTAACTTCCTTTGATCCTACGAAGTTCTCAAAGAAATATGAATTGGCATGGCACATTTTTAACTGCAGTCACTGGTTAGAAATGCAACCATCCTGAAGATAACAGAAATGACACAAGCAAAGCCTATGTTCCCTGCATCTCTGTAAACTTATATTCTCAGCAAGAGAAGATGCAATCATTAAATTAACTAAACTTATACCATATGTAATGGTGGGAGGTGAACCCCTTCCAATACATGAAGCAACACCACACCTTAAGTTCTGAGTACTACAACAGACTCACAATTTACACCCACTTTTTCAGCAATCAAGTATCAAGTGCAGGGTCAAAGTGGGGGACCTTGGTCACTTAAGCTAATCTGATGAGGAAAAACCTGAAAATGTTAAATTTATTATATCCCTCTAACCAGATGTTTTTTCAGGGAGAAAAAAAGACTTAAAGATATACATCTGTTGTGCTATCAAAGTACAGTCTGGGTCGCCTTCCATTACTCATTAATAATAAATATGTTCAGAGACCCAACCTGCTGGGACAGGAACTACAACATTCTTCTTCTGTTTGGTATGTCCACTTCCATGGCAAATGACACAAGGGGTTATCATAATTGTACCACGTCCTCCACAGCGCCGGCAGGTTGAACGCATCACAAAGGGGCCAGTATTGATGGTTTCCTGTAGATATAGAAAACAATACAAAAAATTTTAGAAATCTTGGAGATAAAGAAGTTATGTCTTACCATAACGTTCCATCTGAGTTGTTGATGATCTTCCATTCATCACTGATGGGTATGGTTCCGAACCCTCAGAACAGAGTCAACCAAATACCAAGTTAGCGTACACCAAACTACTACCCAAAATGCCCTTCATCCCATACCTCAGATCGAGTTTGCAGAACATAGCAGAAATACATACAACAGAAACAAAGGCAGAGGCCATCTCTGCGCAAACACCCTAACACACCAAAACGACCCGAAAATCCACTAGGAGCCTTTGGCGGGGGAAGGTGGGAGGGTGTGATGAATGGAAGATCAACAACTCAGATGGAACGTTATGGCAAGACATAACTTCTTTATCTGAAGTTGTTAATCTTCTTCCATTCCTCACTGATGGGACCGAGTTCCTAGCTACTACCGAATCTGGGTGGCCCTCATGGAAGAACATTCCGGAGAACCACAGAGCCAAAGGCAGCTCTTCCCCTAGAGATCAGATCCAATTTGTAAGGCTTGATACAGGTATGGGGTTTACCCAGGTGGCGGCTGCACAAATATCATCCATGGAAGCCCTAGCTTGAAAGGTGACAGAAGTGGCCACAGCTCTAGTGGAATAAGGTTTAATGCGGCCAGGAGCTGATGCCTCCTCCAGAGAAAAAACAAAGGAGATGCAATCCCTAAGCCATTTAGACAAGGTAATCTTAAGACACTGCCGATCCCTTTCTAGAGCCCGCAAAGGCAACAAAAAGCTGATCTGACTTTTGAAATTACTTTGTCCTGTCCAAATAAAAACACAACTGTCTGTGGACATCCAAGAAATGGAGAGAGTATTCCCCTTTGTTGGTATAATTAGGGGAAAACACGGGCAACTCTGGATTGATTGATAGAGAATTCCGAAACCACCTTGGGTAAGAAAGAGGGATTGGTGCAAAGTGAAACTCTGTCCTTATGGAAGATCAAATAAGGACTCAATGCATAATGCTTGCAGCTCTGATACACGTCTGGCTGAAGTAACCGCCACCAGAATCAAGGTCTTCCAGGACAGAAACTTCACATCACAGGTTGCAGCCGGCTCGAAGGGAGGTAGAATCAAAGTCTGAAGCACCCTAGACAGATTCCATGATTCCACAGGTTGCCTAATGAGAGGTCTACAATGAAAAATCCCCTTCAAGAAGGTCTTACACAGATGAGAAGAAATAGGAATTCCATCTGAACCATCAAGGAAATTGCAGATGGCAGCTAGATGCACCTGAATCGTGGATGCAGAAGCCCTGTTAAGGAAAAGCTCGGTCAGGTATTGAAGAACCGTAGCTACTAGAACAGAAACAGGATCCAGAGACAGCTCTTGTGCACACAAGGCAAAACGTTTCCACTTGTCTTTATAAAGTTTTCTGGTAGAAGGTTTGTGGGAGGCCAAAATAATATTCCGTACCGGAGAAGAAAGTGATTCAAGCCTGGCTACTAACGGAAGTGGAGCAACCAAGCTGTCAGTTTGAGCATGACCAGATTTGGAGACAACTCTTGGGGGTGAGAAATGAGATCCTGATGGAAGTCTAGAATCCAAGGAGGTCGGAGCAGGTGTGGCTGAAAGAAGGGGAACCAAACCTGACAAGGCCAGAACTGAGCAATGAGAATCATTCTGCTTCTTAACAGAGTAGCTTTCCTTAAGACCAAGGGTATTAAGGGGATGGGAGGATAAGCGTACAGGAAACCCGTGGGCCAATCGAGAGTTAGAGCATCTCTCAGGGACTCCCCCTGCAGAGGAAAGAGGGTAAAGTAGCTGCTGCACTTCCTACTGGAGGGGGAGGCAAACAGATCACAGCAAGGCCAGCCCCAGCGGCTGAAAATTTCCTCCGCCTCTCTCTGGTTGAGAGACCTCTCCTGAGGAAGAAGGATGCATCTGCTCAGCCTGTCCGCAATCACGTTGGAACTCCCCGGGATGTGTGTAGCAATCAGGAAATGGTTGGAAGCTACCACCCACTGCCTAATTCTCATAGCTTCGCGGCAAAGGGGGTAAGATCTGGTCCCTCCCTGCTTCTTGATGTACCAGACCACAGACATGTTGTCGGACTGGAAAGCAATCTTTCCAAGAAGAAGAAGAGGGCAGACGGCCTTTAACACCAGTAACACAGCTCTGAGCTCTAGAACGTTGATGTGTAAGTCGACTTCTAGAGGAGACCACGTACCCTGAAGAGATTTTCCCTGAAAATGCCCCCCCACCCCCACCCTATCAGAGAAGCATCTGTAGTCACCGTGGCGCTGGGCTGAGGAGGTTGAAAGGGGTGACACCAAAGACTTTCGTCCATTCTCATCCACCAGAGGAGATCCTGTTTGCAGAGATCAGTTATGAGAATTAGTGCGTTCAAGGGACGATGATTGTGTATCCACTAAGTTTGAAGAAGCCACTGTAACAGGCACATATGAAGCCTGGCCAACGGAACAATGGGAATGGCTGACGCCATGGAACCCAGAGCCTGCAGAACTTCACTTGCAGACACTTTCCTGCGGTAGAGTATCACTTGCACTTGTGTTATCAGTCTTAAGAGTCTGTGTTGAGGAAAAGATATTAGGCCAAGCTGAGTGTTGAACATAGCCCCTATGAACTCAAGTTGTTGTAAGGGCTGAAGGTTTGATTTTTCCCAATTGATAGTAATACTCAGAGACTCCGCCAGAGACAGTGTGTGGCAAAGGGCCCTGGTCAGTAGATGCTCGGTGGGGGTGGAGAGGAACCAATCGTCCAGATAAGGAAACACCTGGAATCCGTGAAGTCTCAAGTGAGCTGTCACCACTGCTAGACATTTCGTGAACACTCTGGGGGCCGTCGAGACTGGGTGGTATGTCGGGGAGAAATGAGGTCTTGGAAAGGATGAGGGGAATGTGATAGCCTCTGGTGATAATTCCCTGCACCCATAGATAGTCGGTAATGGAGGACCAGGCTGCTTGGTGCAGAGATAAACCTGCCCAGACTGCTCCCAGAGGAAAGCAATCGGGCAACGCTTCAGGAGCACTGATAGGGCCTACCGGAGAAAGAATCTCTGGAGCCCTGAGTCCGGTAACCCCCCTCTGCCCCTAAAGGGGCGTCTTCCTTCGGACCCTCCTCTGCCTCTGGAGGAGGCCTTGCCAAGTGCATCACGAAAGAAACCTTGCGACATCTTGTGCCACAACTTTCCACTCCTCTGGTTCATGGAGAAGGAACGCTGCGGTTTGGAGAAGTGCATGCCCACAGCACACAAGATATTTCCGTCCTGCTCGCACCTGGCCAAAGTATCCTTGACCTTAGAACCAAAGAGCATGGAGGGCTCAATAGGTGCGTTCAAAAAGGAAGACTTGAAGGAATCCGGTAGGTCAGAAATGCACATCCAGGCATGACGTCGTACAACCACACCAGCAACTGCTGCTCTAGCTGCTCCTTCGGTTGCGTGGGAGAGCAACCTCATGGAGGAATTCAAAATCGCTTCAAGGGTGGCAAGTTGGGAAGCCACTGTCACGTGCTCCATCCGACACTTGACCCGCGAGGCTACCAGAGAGTTCGGAAATAAGGTCTCTCTGGAGTCTCGTAAAGTGTGCAGAGAAATTCAGCGAAAGCACGGCAAAGGTTCCTGCAGCAAAAACTCGCTTCCCTAACCTGTCCACCGCCCGGGACTCCCTGTTGGATGGATGAACAGCAGGACTCTCTTCTGCCAAGTCCATCTTTGTAGCCGCCACCACCACAGCATCTACTGGCAAGCCTTTTGACAAATGGGGTTGATCCTCTGGAGGAGAAAGTACTTGGTCTGATCTCCTGGGGATAGCTTCTATTGAATCCGGACTCTTCCACGCTCGCTGCATGATGAATATGACCAACTCATCTGCAGGAGGGGTCACCCAGGACGTAGTGGGCCGGGAACGGAAAGCTTGTAAGCATACAGATTCCTCTGGGGAAGGGGTGGAATATTTCCAGTCACCCCCCTGACTCAAAAACTCCAAGATGTCCCCAAAGGAAACATAGTCAGGGGGTGATCTAGGGGAACCTTCCCCATCATCGTAATCCGTATCCTCAGTAAGGGACTCTTCAGGTGAGTCCATGTGTTTTCTTTTGCACACCCTCTTCCGAGGGGGCTCTTCTGTGGGAATGTCCGAAGAGGCCTCAAAGGGGGGTGCTTTGAATTAGTGGTCCCTTGCTAAGGGCTGGTGATGTCCGAGTTACGGGGGGAACCAAAGACGGAGCTGAAGGAGGAGGATTGCTAGCCACCAGCACCCTTTCCATAATCCGGAAGGCGGGACCACCCGAAGAGGGATGGGAGCCCGGAACCAAAGAGGACTGAATCGGAACCGGGGTCACACCGCACTCCGAATGGCCCACCTCCAAGACTGAGGTTTAAGAGAGGTTCAGTGCGTATAAAACTCTCGGATCCAAGATGGGAACAGAAAAGGCCATCGGTGCTTGGGCCAGAACCGAATATTCCACCCCCGAAGCAAGGGGTTGAGTAAGGTGGGCTGTCGTCAGAACTGACACCCACCAGGGTTTAGATGCTTCAGGCATCATCAGTGCCGAAGGAAGGGGGCCGTCCAAAGCCATGGGCAAGGGGGCCTTGGAACTGAAAGATCCCCATCAGGAGAATACGAAGGAGTCGAAGGAAGAAAAATCCTAACACCCGGAGCAGAACAGGGGCTGGAGATTCCTCTTGCAGTCAATACCTGATCCACGAGGCGAACAATGTCTATTTCAGACACGCTCCTGGCAGACCTAACAGATATCCTGGAAGGGGATTCAGGCCGGTCCAGAAAGGGACTGTAGGCTTGCCTGGCAAACGGATCCACAGATGACGAATACCTGGTCCATGGTAAGGAACACAACGGAGCCAAGGATTCTGATTTGAATTGCGTAAACAGTACAGTTGGCACCGAGAGGGAACTCGGAGCCGAAGTCACAATCGGGGTAGAAGTCAAAATCGGATCATAGGTCGGAGGAGCCAGTGCCTGTAAAGGCGAGGTCGGTGCCGAAGTGTCCAGAGCCAGACTGATTGGAACCGAAGTAATCAGCGGTTCAGTAGTAGTCGGTGCCGAGCCCGGAACAGACAAGTCAGACTTCCCAGAAACTGCGCTCGGTGCCAAAATTGGTGGCACCGAGGCAGCAAGCCGATGCTCGGAGGAAGATCTACAGGCCTTAGATCGATGATTTTTGCCCCCGTCACCGGCCAGTGAAGAGGGATCTGAGTGGGGACGCTTCTTATCCTTGACTGGAGGGGTTGAGACCTCAGCAGAAATAGCCTCCAAGAAAGGACAGGAAAGCAATCCTTTCAAAATCAACTTGTTGCGCCGTCCATTCAATGTCCGTTGACTAAAACTCGCACAAATATCACATGGGGTAGTCGCAGAAAGGTGCAAAATGCCCAAACAATATATGCATTTAAAATGCAAGTCGCTGCTCGGTAATTTACCACTGCACGACGTGCAGTGTTTAAAACCTGAAGTACCCTTTTTCTCAGACATACTAACACTCACTCAGAGAAGAGAAGGAGAAAAAGGCCAGACTACCAGCAATGGTATGAAGAGTTGCCACGAGAGTGGTAAAAGGTAAAGAAAAGGCAAGAAAATACCAACAATGGTAAGAAAAGGAATACTTGTGGGTAGAGCTAGACTATGAGAGAGACACTAGTAGAGAAATTATTGGAGAAATACAAAGTTTAAATAAGTCAAGACTACTTAGCTTGAGAGCTCGGTGAAAACGCTGCTATATGGCTGTGCGGCAAACGAGATCCGAGGTATGGGATGAAGGGCATTGTGGGTAGTAGCGTGGCTTGAGAGTTTGGTGTACGCTAGCT
This sequence comes from Protopterus annectens, assembly GCF_019279795.1. Taxonomy (NCBI): domain Eukaryota; kingdom Metazoa; phylum Chordata; order Ceratodontiformes; family Protopteridae; genus Protopterus; species Protopterus annectens. The sequence continues at coordinate 270,913,548 of NC_056746.1, read as the reverse complement.
TGCTATTTGGCCGACTCAGTACCAAGGGTTCGGAACCGTACCCATCAGTGAGGAATGGAAGAAGATTAACAACTTCAGATTTAATATTTACTTGAAAAGCACAAAATCCACATATCCTGCACTACAAGTTAACAATCTACTGCCTGACAGATATAATAAACCTCATAAAACTTCTCTCCCTTAAAATATCAGCTAAGTACTACATACTTAAATCCTGAATCACAGTCACTTATCCCAGACTGCAGTTTCATCCAATGCCTGAACACTACAGCAACAATTAATAAATCAACTAGGCACAAATGCCTCTTTTCAGGGGTAACCTTGGAGCACTTTCTGGTTATAGGACTTGCTTAGAATCACAAAGTGTGATTATGGAGGTACAGGAATCAAACCCAGGATTACACAATGAAGTCTGTTACCAAATCATAGATTTAATCTCTGTACTAAAATGCTTCACAGTATCAAAATTATGAACAGCAAGTAGGGTTAACAGGAGAAACCAAAAATCTTTTAAGAATACTAAGGAAAAGTTATTCAAATGTGACAGTTAAGAAGAAAGAGAAACAGGAAGTGGGGACAAAGCCATGACGGTGTGACATTCTCAGTTGCAACGGAAAAAGCGGTGGAGCAAACAAGCATTCCTATGAAGGAGCCGATGAAGACAGTAAGCTGGATATCCAAACTCCTCATGCCAACAATGACAAGAAGATTTAAAACAGAATGCAAAGAATGAAATTCCGCAGTAATCTCTCAGAGACAAAAGGAGCTGAAATTACACAAAGCAAAGTATTGGAGGGGAGATGTAGAGTTGGATTATACTGTCAAGTGCAGAAGTATCTGCTAAAATGTGCAGGAGAGAGGGAACTTTTTCAACAACTGATATGAAGTACTTTTAAGCAGGGTAAGGACACTAAGAAGAATCCAGAAATAATGGTATGAAATAGCCCGTTGAGAAGACCATAGCTCAAGACAAAAAGGAGACAATGAACAAAATTTTGCTGAACGCACCAGAAAATGATGGGATAGATCCAGTGGGAGTTGTGCATGTGCGGACAGAATGATCTGGCTACTATAGCTTAGGTGCAGCAGACAGGAATAGAACTGGGGGAGTTTTGCAAGAAAGTACACTACACAACAGGCAAGTGAAGTACTGTGTAACTTTATAAATACACAGGATTGATGGTTGCATTCAGTAGACCACATACCACTTGCACTCTGGTCAGCTTTGGGAAAAATACTCTTAATGCTGTGTGCAAAGAAATGTATTAATATGGATCTGTTTAAACTGAAATGGTTGACAGCAGCACCTTCTGAGACAGCAGAACAAGTACAATTGGAAGGAAGAGGAATTCTGCATATAGAACGCAAAGCAGCAAACAAAACAAAAGTATTGAAATGAGAAATATTCTTTATAATGCCAGAAGCCTATGAGAAAATGTTAGCTGCATGGTGCACTTGTGCAAGGATGTACAGCTACTGCAGGTACAACTGAAGTATGGGTAACAATAGGGCCATTGCTGCACTGGATTCTGTACACCCAGAATCCAGCTAAGATGATGATGAGGCACAACGGACATCTGGATGGGATACATGTAGTATGGAAGAGACCACAGACAATTAAGGAAAAAGACAAATACTTGACACACTAGCCATAAGGCTGGGTTTCCCTGGATGACAGCTACAGTCTGAAGGCCATTAGATGCAAGGAAGAATGATAATGTCTGGGTCAAAAATAAGACTAGCAGATGGGTAAACATGAGAAGAACAATGTTCATGCACCACTGCTCAAGTTAGAGTGTAGATGGGAAATACAGAAAAGGGTCTCCAGCAAAGAATAATATCCTCAGCTAAGAAAAGCAATATCATTAGCCAAGCTTAACTAATGTAGAAGGACTGAAGTGAGGATGTCACAGACCAAAAATCATCATGCAACTATCTGGTTTAACACTGATGAAATAATACTACCAGGACACGAATATGAGAATGCAGGAAGGTAGACAGCTGTGAAACAATAGTAAAATTCAAAACACAGAAAAGAAATAGGTTCATAGGTTCATAGGTTTATACTAGGCTATCTGCCCTAAGGCATTTATAAGCCTAGCCCAAATTATTGTGGCTTACGCCACCCCTTATATGAAAAAATACTGTGCCCATTAGTTTGTTGTGCCTCTGTCCAGCAGTGACCCAGAGATGATTCCCGGGGTAAACCTACGATCTCCCATCCACAGGTCTAGATTTCTCTTGAACAGAGTCAGCGAGGTGCTCTGCCTCACATGGACCGGGATTTTATTCCACAGCATAGGGAGTCTCTGAGTGATAAATCTATCCCTCCAGCACGTCCTATTTATATCCGTGCTAAGGTTTAAGTCGCTTGCTCTAGTGGTTTTGGTGGATTTGGATTTTTGAGGTGGAGCATGTCCATTAATTCCGGGTTGGACATGGCCTTGTATGTCAGGCACATGTCACCTCTGAGCAGACGGTATGCGACTGAATAGAGCTGGAGTTTCTTCAATCTGGCAGCATATGACAGATTTTGGAGTCCCTTTATCCTTTTGGTGAGGAACTTTTGGGGTCTCTCCAATTGCTGCAGATGTCGGGTGAGATACATCCCGAATGGGGCATTGTACTCGATCATTGGTCTGATAAGTGAAGAGTACAGGGGAACAATGACCTCACTAGATCTGGATGTGAATCCCTTCATGATCAGGTGGGCAATGTAGAAGGTCTTTCTAACCACTTTAGCAATGTGAGTGTCAAAAGAAAGGCCACTGTCAACCTGGGTCCCCAGGTCCCTGATAACCTCTTCTGTGCTTAGTGGATTGCCACCTATATGGTAGCTTGGGGTTACCTTGTTTTTCCCGAAGGGTATGACTATACATTTTTGGCGTTTAACTTCAGGCCATGGCTCTGGCACCAGCTATCTGTTTCCGTGAGTCCCTTCTGAAGGATATCAGTGTCCGATGCACTTTCCACTATGGCGCCCAGTTTGCAGTCATCTGCAAACTTTGTCAGCCAAAGTCCTCCCATGTTGGCCTGTACTTCTGAGAAGTAGATGCCAAACAATAGGGGCCAAGGACCGAGCCCTGTGGGACACCACTTGTGACCGGCTTGGAGTCTGACACAGCGCCAGCAACTCTAACCCTGTGGGTTCTGTCCTTAAGCCAGTTTGCAACCCATCTTGTGACATATGGGTTTACATTTAAGCTGGTAAGTTTTTGTACAATACGCGAGTGGGGTATTGTGTCGAAAGCCTTTGCAAGGTCAAGGTAGGCTGTATGGACTGCCTTTCCCTCATCAATGGCCTTGGTGACTATTTGAAGAAGTCGACCAAGTTCAAAAGGCATGATCTTCCCTTGACAAAGCCAAACTGGGTCGGGTCCAATGTCTGCAAGTCCCTATATCTTTGTTTATGAGCTCCATTATGATCCTCTCCATAGCTTTGCAGACTAGACTTGTTAAGCTTATGGGCGGTAATTACCAGGGTCCGTGAGGCGCCACCTTTGTGGAGTGGGACCACAGTTGCCGTCGCCACTCCTTGGGCACGTATCCTGTGGTAAGGCTGAGATTAAACAGCTGCCTTATGTGTGGGTTTAATTCCTCATTTAGCTCGTGTAGCACACAGCCGGGGACACCATCCGGTCCCATTGATGCTGTGTTTTAGCTTTAGAGAGAGCAGCTTTCACCTGCGCATTTGAGATGTCCGGGAGGCTACACTCGGCTGGGATAGTTATCTCTCCTTTAGGGGAGAGGGGTGAAGTTTGCACTGAACCTGTCTGCCAGTATGTTGGCAATGTCTGTGGGTTCAGTGATTTTTGTATCATTTTGGACTAATTCTGAGCATATCTGTGAGTTTCCACCCAGGTTCCTAACATAGCTGAAAAAGGCCTTATGATTGTCCTTTGAATCCATGGCAATTTTTCTCTCAAAATTGGCCTTAGTTGATTTTATGAGTGCTCGTATTTTTTACTAATAATGATCAGGGTGACTTCCCTTTTATGGATTTTGTTCTATCATGTAATAGCTTTCTCCTCTTATTGTAAAGTTTGTTAATGGCTGGGGTCCACCAGACTGGACGTTTGCCCTTTGTGGAAAGAGTCTTGGTTTTATTTGGGATTGCCTGATCCATGCAGTCCTGGAGGTGTTCATAGAAGGCATTTGTAAGGGCTTCCGCAGCTTGGGTTGTGGTTTCCTCTGACTCAGGGGCCTTGAAGGATGCCACACCAGTCTTGAGTAGTGTGAAGTTTGCTTTAGAGAAGTTCTTCACTATGGTCTTTTTTGTTTGGGGTGGGACGGGATGTGGATTTCCAGTGAGATTAGTTTATGATCAGATCTCACCAATGAGGGATATACTTCCGGTGTGGAGCATTTTGTCCCCATGTTTGTGACAATGAGATCTAGTATATTTTCTCCTCTCGTGGGAACAGTGACTAGCTGTTCCATGGCATTTGAATTTATGAACTCCAGGAACCGTTGGGCTAGAAAGTTGGGGCTTGAGTAATGTTCCCAGTCTATATTCGGGTAGTTGAAGTCACCCAATATGATGGTGTTTGGAGATACATTTATACCCTCCAGTGTCTTCAGGAAGGCTGTGTGGGGTTCCTGAGTTTGAGAGGGTGGCCTGTAGCATGCTACAATTTGTAGAGCAGTTTTGCCTATTGTTAGTTGCACCTGGATGGTTTCCGAAGCTCCATGCGTTGCCACCAACCTGGAGGTGTGAGTATCCTTTATGAATATGGATACACCCCCTCCTTTTGTGGAGTGGTCCGGGTTTTGGGGCCGGAGCATGATATGAGGTAAAACCAAATAGTGCCGGGGTGCTCTCAGGAGCCTTGAACCAGGTTTCAGTTACAGCACAGACATCGATGTTCTCCATACTGAGAAGGGCCTCGAGTGCGTGCATTTTGAGATTTAGACTTCTGGCATTGAGCAGCATTACCCTCAATTTCTTCCCATTTTGTTTTCTAGGGTGGTAGGTTTAGAATTTGAGCCTTGCCTAAAAAGGCACTATGGGGTGGCAAGAGCCTTAGCCAATATCCGGAATCCCAGGGTGACAGGTGCAAGCCGTCCCTTGAAGCAGCGTGGCTTGTCAAGCATGTCATCCCAGGCAGACAGACACTGGATCCCCTTTGAATGACACCAGACATTAAGCCAATTGTTAAAGCTGATCATCTTGTCTCTATATTGTGGCATCATTCTTGGTGAAGGAAGGATACTGCTCAGGGTTAGGGTCATACCTGCCTGGGCTACATAATCAGAGAGCTCCTCTATGTCTCTTTTCATGCAGTCCAGGGAGGTACGTCTCAGGTCGTTCACACCAGCATGGACAATGACTGTGTCATATTTGTACTTGCTGTGGAGTGACCCGAGTGCTTGTGTTATGTGGCGGATTCTAGCGCCCGATAGGCAGCTTACTGTGACCCTCTCCTTGTTCAGCCTGGTGAGTGGGACGTCAGTGTGTCTGACTATGGAGTCACCTATGACAAGTATGTTTGGTGTTGTATTTGGCCTTAAGGGCTGTGACTGCTTTGCACACTGCTTTTGTGGTTTATGTGTTGCTTGTGGGGTGTCTTGAGGTAGCAGTTGTTTGGGTGTCTGCTTTGGAGGCCTCTGCTGTATGAAAATATTGGAGGAGCTGTGGAAGTGAGAAAGGAAATAGAAGCTTGCTTCATGCAGAACAGATATGAATGTGGGAGGAGTAAATAAAACTGGAGCTTTTCTCCCCAGACCTCTGCTGAAAATGGGATATTATCCCATTTAGACTTTCTCTGTTAAACAAATGTGACAGTAAAGTAAGGCAAAATAAATAAAATCAGTCTAGAAACAGAAAGGGACAAAACAGTTTAGCACTGAAAATGAAGAATGGCTCTAGAAAAAAGTTGCTGAGAACAATGACAGGTACCAAAAAGATAAAGATCATCTGGCAGGCTATACTAACTTTAAGTGATAGCCAACAGTATGACAGACAGATAAAAATAATTTGGCAAACTGGTGAACTACAGAAAAGAAGCAGAACATTTCTTTACTGGAAGGAGAGATCAAGCCTGAACATGTAACAAGTAATGAAGAACTATGAATGCATTCTTTATATTTAACAGAAACAACTGCCAGCATGAAAAGGTAAAGCAACTACAGAGACAAGGCAGGATGAATCTACAAACCTGCGAGGATGCAGTCTTGCTCAAAAAAGGTAGGCTATTGCAGTGTACCACGAGTATAAAGAACTGGGATAGGTTTTACACTACATCACATAAGCACAATTTTCCTAAGTACAACATTTTAATTTGTTACATCTCTGAGGTTAGATTTGCATAATTGGAAAAATCTGGGCAGAGTAGTGTATTTCAGCTTTTTTTACCTCCTTCTCTATGCACCCCATGCTGCCACCCCCTTAATTTAGAAAGATGCTCATTTAGGTCTCTCTAAATAAAAACAGGATCCATGTGTTTTTTTTACCAGTCTGCATCTGGGTTTACCTTTGAAATGTACTGATAAAAATAGACATTCTGACCACAGTACTGCATTTCAGCTATTTTTCACTCATACGAATATTCCCCTGACATAAATATGAGATTCAACGTATAAAGTGAGAAATTCTGATGAAAGCAAATCATTTCATCTAATTTTTCTATCATTCAAAATGTTCCAGTGACCAGCCAGAATGATGATTACATTAACTGTAACCAGATGAAAACAGGACTATATGCTTTCACAAACAATAGTCCCATCCAAAGCCTTCCTTACACAAATGGAACAGAAAGATTACTTCAGTGTCACCAAGTGAGATCGTATCCTTTCATGCACATACCTACTCTTCAAAAAATCAAATAATGTCAATCTTCTATTCTGTTATTTAACTGTGACAAATTGAAAAGTACCAGCTACAGGGAAATATTCCAGCTCGTCTCAAAAGTCTGGCTACAGTGATGTATTTTACTCTGTTTTGATTATACAAACAGAAAACTACTACAAAAGCTAGTCAGACAAACTAGGTAAATGCAGGGACCATATGCTTTCATATACAAACTGTTAACCCTAACCGCAGAATAACCGCTTACTGTTTGGTTACTTATCAGATGTTTGAATAATCAAGTGAAAAATTCTAATCAAAGTGACATATTTCAGATTTATTTTCCTCTCAAAGGCAATGCCCAAATTAGTGTTATACGTCTACTTCCGAGGGACCGCCTCAGTGAGATGCCCTGGGGAGGTATCAGAAAAAGTCTTGGTACCCTGTTGGGAAGCCTGGGGTCTCAGACTGGCTGTCCCTGTTGTAGATGCTCTGAACACAGAGACATTAAGGTAGAAGGCTTAAAATCTGATGGGTATGGATCCGTCCATTCTGCCAAGGCAGAGTAAATCCTCTTCACAGCCTAGAAGGCAGACTACTCTGGAGAAAGAGAAGACTTCAGATCCGAAAGGACAGGCTTCTGGATTGCTGCTGTGTCCCACTCCGAAAGCAATCTCCCAGAGGTAAAAGCTGGAGCCGAGCGATCCACTGCAGAGGTTCCAAGGCATAGAGACGGCTCCAAAAATTTCAGAGTTGACTCCAACACCTCAGATCTGACAAGGAAGCTTCAGCTCTGAGAGTTCTCACGATCCGACTGAACTGGAACCATCAAAGTAAGCTGAAAATATTGCTATCTTCGGATCAGAGCCAGAAAGAGGTGGATGACTCAGATCCAGGGACTCTGGGACAGTAGGGAAAGTCAGAGAAGGAACTTGTAGTGCGGGTGTAGTAAAAGAATGGACCTCTTGACCCAAAGGGGAGGAGCTGGTAAGCCACCTATCTGACACTGCTCTGAGAGGATCTTCCTCACCACTCTTTATAAATCTTCCTCCATCAAACGTCTGGAAGACCGAGTAGAAACAATACATGGGGACCTGGGTTATGATGCTCCCAAAATGGTGACGGCACCCTTGTGGTCACTGGTTACACAGAAGGTGGGTATCTTGTTCTGGGTAGGTGAAGGACACTTGAACCAGTAGGACTGGAAGTGGTTGGATCAGATACCTTTTTGCCGGATCCAAGTAAGTCTAGTCCACCTTTTTTTTTCTTTTTTGGATCCTAGGGTGAGGTCGGATCCATCTTGACACTTTTCTTGGTTGGCTCCAAAACTGTGGAGGATGTAAGTGCTTTCGGAGAAGTTTTTAATTTTTTAGATTTGAGAGATTAACCTCCAGGATAAAGCCTCTCCACAGGTAGAAGGTAATAAACTCTTTAGACTAAGTTTGTTTTTTCTTTCTACAAGGGCCCTGGGGTTAAATCCATGGCAGATGGACCAATCGTCCTGCAAATGTAAATGTCATATGCAGCAATATAGGAAGTTTATGCCTACAATTAATGCACATTTTGAAACCAGAGGTGCCTTTTTCTGACATTGTATCGTAATAGAAAATCACTTTCAAAAAACAAAAAAGACCTTTTGGTTTTTAGAAATAGTAAAAGACAGTAGGAACGGTACCAACTATGGTAGCAATAGACTACAATAGGTGTAGAAAAACAGAAAATTACTAGCAATAGTAACTCAGAAGTACACAGATAAAGTTAACTACCATAACGGTTAATAAATAATGAGAAAAGTAAAGGATACTAAAAATAATAGAAATTTAGGAAAAAGGAGAGCTTTATAAGACAATAAACATATGTCAACAGCCCGAGAGGTGTGATAAACCATGTCTTTTGCTGAAAGCGGCAAACGAGATAAGAGTTAACTTAGGGTTGGTGCACTATGGGTAAAGCAGAAGCTTGAGAGTTTTTTGCTGCCACAAGCTTTCGCAATGGCCAAATCAGATCCGAGGGATCACATCCGAGCCCATTACAGGACAGAATGAAAATTGACATCAGGCTTAAAAGTTATCTACTCACCATAACTATGCATGTCTGTTATTCATTTCATCCTTCCTCAATGAATGGGTCTCCGCTCCGACTCAGCCGCTTTTCTCTAGATTCAGACTCTAGAGATCCTCCCTTTACCCATAATGCCCCTGCCCATTGCATTACCTCAGATCGAGTTTGCTGCAACTGTACTATCTTTGAAATATAAAGCATTATCATAATACTCAAGAAAAAGTAAAACAGCAACAGAACAGGGGCTCAAACACGAACTGTGGTTCCTAACAAAAAAAAGTACAGTTGTGTACACTTACCATAAATGTAGATGTTAGAGTGTATTCACCGTTGCAGTCATCACATTTGGGTTATCTGCTTGCAGTAGCCCTAAGTCTTGGGTCCTGCATCGGTTGCTGTCTCATCTTCCGTGACGTCAGGTAGTCAGGGGTATAAAGCATGCAGCCGACGCCATTACATCAGTTTTTCTTGCCCCAGATGTCAGGTGCCCCCCTAATGGGAAGCAATTAAATATATATAGATATAGATATATAGATTATATATATATATATATATATATATATATATATATATAGAGAGAGAGAGATATACATGTGTGTATAAATATATATATATATATATATATACATACATACACACACACACACACACACACACACACACACACACACACACACACACACACACACAAGGTTATACCTCCAACAAAAAAGCAAATACACCAAAAAGCTTTTAAGCATGGTAAAGGAGAAAAAAGGTACAGCCAAAAGAAGTCTGGGGGCTGAAGAGGGGGTAACCAGGACTGCAACAATGAATACACTCGAACATCTACATTTATGGTAAATATACACAACTATACTATGTTCTTCATGTTTCACTGTTGCAGTCATCACATTTGGGTAGATGCCCAAAGCTGAGGAGGACTTTAGATAGCATTAGGACCAGCTATAAGGCCCTGCAAGACTGCAGTGGCAAAGCCAGCTCTGGATTTAGAGAAAATAGGCAAATGGTAATGCTTGGTGAAAGTATGTACAGAACACCAGGTAGCAGCTTCTAAGATGTCCCTTGGGACACCTCTGAGGAAGGCTGTAGAGGTAGAGGCAGCCCTAGCTGAATGTGGTCTAATCCCCTGTGGGATAGGTTGTCCATGGTGCTTATAGCAGAAATGAATGCAATGGCCTATCTATTTAGAAATGGTTTGCTTTGAAATAGCCTTCCCCTCTGCCCCTGCAGCAAATGCCACCAGCAGTTGTTCAGATTTCCTTTGAGGATTAGTCCTGTCCAAGTATAACCTAAGTTGTCTGTGCACATCTAAGGAGCGCAGTATCTGTTCCCCTTTGTTCTGTGGATTAGAAAATAAGGTTGGCAAATGAATGGACTGATTAAGAGCCACACTGGATACTACCTTGGGCATGAAGGAAGGATTGGTCCTGAGGGACACCCTGTCCGCATGAAAGATGATGAAAGGCTCCACTGCCATAAGGGCCTGTAATTCCGATACCCTTCTTGCTGAAGTGATTGCTAAAAAGAAGGCTGTTTTCCAAAAAAGGAATTTTAACTCTGGACTTGCAACTGGCTCAAAAAGAGGAAGAGTGAGTTTTTCCAATACAAAGTTAAGGTCCCAGGCTGGAGTTGGGGCTCTCCTGGGTGGTCTTAAGTTTTTGGCCCCTCTAAGGAACAGCTTGAGCAGTGGATGAGAGAAGAGGGGTGGTTCTGTGCTGTAATGAGTTGAAATGGCTGAGGCATGACTTTTGATGGAGGAAAAAGAAAAGCCCTTGTGAAGCATCTCAGTTAAATACTGAAGAATCTGAGGTAAATTGGGCGCAGCTGTGTCCATCCCTTGAGTATGGTTCCAGGCACAGAATATTTTCCATTTTTCAGCATAAGATTTTCTAGTACTAGGCCTTCTTGCCTCCAGAATGACATCCAACACTTGTTTACTGAGGGATGGAAACTGAGTGAGTAGGTAATTAGCCAGGCTGGCAGGTTCAGGGTTTGAAGCGGAGGGTGCAGAATCTGGCTCTCCTACTGTGACAGCAGGGTAGGGGTCAGAGGCAGGTGCCATGGAGCCAGCATGGCCAATCTGGTGCAATCAGTATAGTCTTGATTTCTCCTGTTTGATCTTTAGTAGTACTTTGGAGAGGAGAAGCAGAGGAGGAAAGGCATAAACTGATAGATTTTTCAAGCTGAAGGACAGAGCATCCAATTTAAGTCTTTGGTTCCAGTTTCCACTCGTGTGGGTCCATTAGATTTCTGCTTAGTCCGTCTGCCAATGTATTTAGTTTTCCTGGCAGAAATTGAGCTTGAAGGTGCACTTGGTAGTTCAAGGCTGTTTTCCACACAGCCATGGCTAGTCTGCAAAGGGGTTAAGAATGTGTACCCCCCCCTGCTTATGTACCACATAAGAGTGGTGTTGTCCGACTTTACCATTAGTTGTCCTGGAAGAATGTGGTCCTTGAAGGCTGTCAGAGCATTCTGTACAGCTAACATTTCTTTTTGATTGATATGCAGGTGCATTTGACTTGGGTTTCATTTGCCCTGAATGCAATTCACTGTCAGGTGAGCCCCCCATGCATAGTCTGATGCATCTGTTAGGGTTTGAGCGGCAGGGAGTGGTGTGAAAGGTAGTCCCTTGTTTTGGTGGCAGGCCTCTGCACACCACAGGAACTTTAGGCGTAGGCAAGGTATGATAGGAATCATTGCTTCTAGATCCTGAGAATGTTGACGCCATAGGCTTTTTAGATACCACTATAGTTTCCTCATATGCAGCCTTGCATATGGAATTAGAAGAATGCAGGAGGCCATGAACCCCAAGGCTTGCAGTAGTTGTCTTGCAAACAGCAGGGTTTTTGTGGCCACTCGTTTGAAGTAGGTTGTCAAATGAATTTATTTCTCTGGTGTGAGGTAAACCATCTGGGAAGTTGTATTCAAGCTTGCTCCCAGGAACATAATTTGTCGACAGAGTACCAGGCGAGATTTCGTTTCGCTTATGGTGTATCCCAGACAGGTTAGAACCCTTTGTACAAAGGCCAGATGATTCAAAAGTATGTCCTGGCTTTCTGCCTGAATTAGACAATCGTCCAGGTATGGGTATATTTGAATATTTCTTTGCCTGAAAAATGCAATAACTGAAGCTAGGCAGTTTGTGAACACCCTGAGCGCAGTAGATAAGCCAAATGGCAGTGCAGAGAACTGATCGTGTGTGTAGCCTGCTTTGAAGCAAAGGTATCTTCTGCAAGATTCCCTGATTGGGATGTGCAGGTATGCTTCTTTTAAATCTAGTGTTGCCAACCAGACATCTTTGCCTACCATAGGAAGCAACTGGTGAAGAGTCAGCATCTTTAAATTTGGAATCTCCAAAAAGGTGTTTAGAGTAGACAGGTCCAGGATAGGACGCCATGAATTGTCTTTTCTGGGTACCAGGAAAAGTTTTGAGTAGAAACCTTGTCCCTTTTCCTCTTCTGGTACCAACTGAATAGCCCCCATGCTTGAGAGAGAAAGTACTTGTTTTTGGGCCTCTGCCCACTGATTTGGAGGGTAGGTCCAGCCACCCGTTTGGTGTTGGTAATGTGTGGAAGCGAAATCTGTATCCCCGGGACACTATATTTAAAACTCATTTGTCCTGGGTAATGAGCTCAGAGTTTCTTTGCATGGAGAGCAATCTTTCCCCCTAAAGGGGCAGTCAGCTGACAAGTGCTTGAAAATTTTAAAAGGAAGTCATTGAGACAGTTTACCATGGGGGGGTGTGTCTTATTACTCTCAGATTTGGAAGTGGAGCCCCCCCCCCCACTGTTCAGTCCTGTGTGTCCCCTAGGACTGAAACGTGGGGTTTCTGCTGTGTCTGGGTTTGGCTTGAGAAGACCTGGAAGGGGCTGGAAAGGACCAATTTTTAGAGGGCCAATGCCTACTAAACCTAGGAGGCTGAACTTGTAAGAAATCTTTAAAGTTTGCATAGATTTAGCTTTATCTTCCATCTTTTTAAGAACTTCCTCAGACTGGTTGCCTAACAGGCGGTCCTGATTTAAGGCAGCATCCAACAATTTAGCTTTAACATGATCAGGTAAAGATTGCTCCTTAAGCCAAGCATGCCTTCTGGGCACAGACCCAGTAACAGCAGTCCTGCAAGAGGCCTCTAATGAATCAAAACCACATTGCAAAGTATGTTTTCCAACATGTTCAGCAGAATGCATTAAGTCCTGTAATTCTTTATTTTCTACACAATCAGGAATCAACATAATTTTCTGTTTAAGCAATCTAATAACATGTTGCTGATACTTTAACATATGAAACTGGCAGTTTAAAGTCCTAATGGCCAAGGTTGCAGAAGTGTAAACCTTCTTACCCCATCTATCCAGCGCCCTGGAGTCTCTATCAGAAGGGGTTGGATTTTTAGCAGTAGAAGCCTGAATGCCCTTGGGCCCCAGAAAAATAGTCTCTGGATCAGCAATAGGATTTTTAAAAAGGAACTTGTGTGACTCAGGGACCCTGTAGTATCGGTCAGGTGTTCTGGAAACAGGAGGCAAGGAATTAGGGGCCAAACTAGATTCTGAAAAAGCATCAACAATGTCTAGTACTGGAGGAATAGCTAAAGGCCTATGCTGAGGCAGGAGTAAGAAATCCCAGAGTCTCTTTTTTTGAATCAGAAAAATCCTAGCTTTTGAAATGGAAATGCTCCCTTAGAGTATTGTAAGGTTTCACCAAAAGAAAAAAATCCTCTGGAGGGGAAGCAGAGGGAATAGAGTCCTCTGCATCAGAATCCTCATAAGTAGATAAGGGCAAATCCAGATCATCAGAAGAATCAGAAAAAACAGAATCCTGGTCAGAAGATTCAGAAACAACTTCAGTCCTAGGCCTCAGAGGGGGGGGGGTGGGGGGTTGGCTACCCCTGATTAGAGTAATTAGATCTTCAGCCATTTTTATCATTTGTTTTTTAGGCGTAGAGGCCTGAGCATGTGGCCTGGGCGTAGTTTTTTTAGGCATGGTTCGAGACTTAGGCCTAAGTGAAGAAGGAGGCGTCGGTTTAATATGCAAGTCCGTAGGCCTGAATACACTCTCAGAAGCCAGTGCCTGCACAGCGGCTCCGGACACATCCAAGGTAGAGACATCCGTGGGTTCCATAGTTGAAGCATCTCATGGCATACCGGACTCCGAATGGGTCTCAGTAGAGGCATGCGAATCAGCAGTAGCGGGTATCAAGGGCGGTGAAAGCGCCTCACTGAGTACCAGCGAACTGGCGACTGGCTTAAGAGAAACATCGTCGGCAGTTTTGGACCTTGGCGGCCTGTATGTCTTTATCCTTGCGTTTTATTGGAATCCCGGTAGTCAGATGGCTAACAGACGACATTTCTGGATAATTAAACCAAGAACCAAAATATTTAGAAGCGAAAATATACCGACAATGGATAGTGTGCTGATTAAATAAAGCACAAAACCGACAGCAAGGTACGCTGTGGTCAGGGCCTAGGCAAGGAATACAGTACGAATGAAAATCTTTATGAGGTATTTGCTTTCCACAAGTAATGCAATTATTAACTTTTACTGACATCGTTAAGGAGCAAGAAAAAAAGTTTCCCCAACGGGGTACTTGGCTTTAGTTGAAGACTTCGGTTCTGAAACCGAAAAATGAAAATTTCAGAAGTCGGCCGACCAGCACTTGCGAACTGCATCTGCTTCGGGCACCGCACGGCAAGACAAACTGATGTAATGACGTCGGCTGCATGTTTTATACCCTTGACGACCTGATGTCATGGAAGAAGGGACAGCAACCGACGCAGGACCCAAGACTTTGTTAACCAGGCTGACTGAGGGCTACCTGCAAGCAGATAACCCAAATGTAATGACTGCAACAGTGAAACACGAAGAACATCAAGCGGTTACTCAGTGTGCAGCCATCTTGGAAGTCCCTGGTACTAAAAAGAACTCTGAGTAAAATCCAGATCTTCTTTGGTCTGGTGAGACCTCTTCTGTGACTTTTGTCAAGCAGCTTTTGAATTTCCAGCGCTGCTAATTCTGGGTGGAACATCGGGAGATGCTTTCTTTTCATTGACGGTACTTGTAAAACCGGTCTGACTTATCCTCTGGATACAACTCTTTGCACTTTGCACCCACGTATCTTTTGTGGTGATTGCTCAGGCTTTTGGGTGCAAAGACAAGAGCCTTCTGACTTGTCGTCACAGAAGAACAGTAAGGCAATCCCTTAAGGAATTCTGAAAGGGTCTGTCCAAGAAGGAATCTTGGAACCCTTGGTTTTGTGGACCCCCTCTGCTGTGTGGGTGGTATCTTCCATTATCCCCACCCCCACCCCCCCAGCCTCTGGGAGAAAAATCTCCAAGTGATTCTTGAAAAGGTCCTTGAAATTTCTGGATCATCATCTTACCACCACGTGGATTTCTAGAAAAAAGGTCTCTGTGAGGTAGAAAAAGAGATTCCCATGGCAGACAAGGTCTTTCCATCTTGCTCACTATGGGTAAGTGTCTCTAACAGTGGGCCCAAACAGATAAGATCCAAAGGGAGCACTGATGAATGACGCTTTAAATGGTTCCACAAAGTCACACAGTTGCATCCAAGCACGTCTCCTAATGGCTGCGCTTGAACCCAAAGCCTGTGAGGAACGCTCAGTTGCATAAGAGATTAACCTCATAGATGCATTCGATATAGATTGTAGGGTGGTCAATGGTGGCGAATAAACCTTCTCTTCCTCTGCTGACATGGATCCAGGGGTAGAGCTAGAGAATCTTAATTAAGTCCTTCTGCAATCTAGTGAAATGTGCCAGGTAGTTTAGCGACCATAAAGCAAAGGTCGCAGAGGCATAAACTCACATCCCATATCTGTCCCAACACCCTAGATTCTCTACTAGGGGGATGGACAGAGAAGCTGTGTTCAGCCAGCTCCTTTTTGGTGGCTGCTGCAATAGCCATGGCATCTCTCTTATTCTCTTATTTCAATACTGTCTTTAGGTGCTCCAAGAATCTTATTTGGACACCTAGGAATTTGTTCTACAGTGCCTGGTTCCTTCCATGCCCATTGGGAGAAAATATCTATAATTCACCAGGGGGACCCCAAAATGAAGATGGGCCAGATCAGAAGGCTTCTAGGAACACAAAACTACTCCTGGGATAAGGTTTTGGAAGACTAACCACCTTTTTGGCATAGGGATCTCTAGAATGTCCCCAAAATAGACATCTGGTGAAGATCTAGGGAACCCTTCCCCACCACTGAAATCTGTCTTCTGTCAGATTCCCGAGTGAAATCTAATTGCCTCCTTTTGCACAACCTCATTTGGGGGACCTCTTCAGTGGGGTGCTCTGGAGAGGTAACAATAAGAGGCAGGGGGTTCCCTAACTGGAACTGCCTGGAAGCTCTCATGGGCTGGCTTTCCCTTTGGTGTAGGATGAACAGACTCAGAAACAGGATCCAAAGAGGGAACAGAAACTGGATTCTGACAGGTAAGAGTCGAGACAGCTCTCGGGTGAGAGAATATGCTCTCATCCAACTCGAAGGCTGAAGGAGTAGGAGAAGCCAAGGCCAAAATGACCAGAGCCAAAACTCTGTTCAGACAAACAAAGGCTTTCCCCCCAACTCTCCACTCCCAGGGAGGAGTCAGAGCCAAGCTGTCTACTGCTGGGGCCCCGAAGGAAAAGCAACATCTCGAAAAGCTGTGGAGTCAAGGTCATTCCCTTGGGTCAGACAACAATGCTTCAGCTCTGAGATACATCCTGCTCAAGGAAAGTCGGTGCTGAACAGATCAGGGAGGTAGTCAAAGTCGAAGATAGGGGTATCTTCGGATCCGATAGTTCAACTCTTGGAGATTTTGGATCCAAGGTCTCCGAAACAGGTCAGATCAGAAAAAGAGTAATGATAGTATGTGAGGGAGGTGAAAGGCTCAATGGGAAAAGGAGCTACTAAGACCCCCATTTGGGACTGTGTTCCGAGAAACATCATCATCCTATACACCTCTGCTTCAGAAAGACTTCAGGAGGACCGGATTAAAGAGGAAGTAGAAGGAAGTCAAGAAGACTTTCTTGGGGTCTCTTGAAGGAAAAGAAACCTTAGTCTTCGGAACACTGACTCTGGAGAAAAGTGAGGGCTTTAGAGCAGAGAAGACTTTGGGGTTGAAGGAGTCAGATCCGATAATTTCAGATCACGGTATTTAGTGATCTTTGATGCATGCTCCGATGTCGGAGCAGACTTGGGATACCAGACAGGAGATAGCTTTCTATGCTCTCTGTGATCCATGGATTTTGATTTCTGACAGGGGGTGAGACCCTGAAGTAGACAAAGTAGAAAGCGGAGCAGAAGCAGGAATAAGGCCCTTCAGCATTAATCTGTTATGTCAGTGATGGGTCTGGCAATAAAACCATCACAAATATTACAAGCACCTAGGTGAGCAGGGCCTAAACAATAAACCCACTCCTTGTGGGCATCAGAGTTCGGTAGCTTGTGCTCACAGGAAGTGCACTTCTTAAATCCAGTAGGCTTTGTCTCAGCCAGTGCTGTGAAGTGTGCCTCAAGATTCAACCTGTTACCCTGATCATGGGTGACTAACTATCCAACCATAGATTGAAAGAACTACTCATGCCAAAACACAAATGCCTAGAGATTTCTTGATTTCATGAATGCAAATGCCTTGGATCAGCCCCCCCCCCCCCCACAAGAGGTGAAAATATCTTGGATTTAGTATTAACCAGCATGAGTAACCACTGCAGCATCCCTACAGTGTCATCCTCCCTGGTAAGATCCAACCACAAAGCGGATACATTTGAAGTCACCATCTCCCTCGACCACCCCCTACATAGGATCAAACAAAAAAACGTCTTGAAAGCTGATTACAACCTCCTGAGGGAAGGTATAAACCAGCTTCACACCCCCCCCCCCCCACAGAACACATGTACAAATCTACACGAAAGTACTATATGAGCACTTTTATAGCTGCATTGAATCAGGAATACTTGACAGGACAAAATCCTCCTCTCCTCAAGGAAGAGTAAAACCTGTCTGGTGGACATCAGCAATAAACAAACTCTATAATAAAAGGAAAGAACTGCTGTCCAGGACAAAGTAGCAGGTGCCTAATTGGAAGCAATCTCCCCTCAATCTGAACAAGCAAATAACACACTAGTGAAATCCTCCAAAGCAAACAGAGTTCACACTGGCCACATCTACTAAAGACAGTCACAAGGCTTTCTTCACATACGTCTGCAATCTCAAAGGAAAGAACCAGATCTGCTCAGAACTGGTGATCAAGGACACCACATACACAAAAGGCTGTAGATATAGCCAACCTGCTGGCAGACAGGTTCACTGAAAACTTTACCCCTCTGCCCCCCCCCCCATCAGTAAGTCAGGACATCCCCAGCACCTGCCCCCTCCCCTTATCTCTAGGGAGCAAGTCATCACTGCCCTCTCAAAGGCAAAAAATACAGCCTCCATGGGACCAGATAACATCCCAGGCTGCATCCCACAGGAACCTGCAGCATCATTAGGCACCCTATTCAACCACAGCCTGAATGCTGGCTTTGTTCCAGCCGAGTGGAGGACAGCCACTGTTATCTCTTTATCCAAAGGTGGAGCTTCCCCCGATCCAGGAAATTACAGACCTACCAGCCTAACTAGCCTGATCTGCAAGGCCATGGAGCAGATTATCATGGACCTCATTAGCAAGGACATTGGCAATCTCCAAACATTTGATCCCATACAGTTTGGTTTCGTCAAGGGGAGGTCATGCCTGCTAAATATGGTCGACTTCTTTGAGACAGTCACCAAAGCCATGGACGAGGGGAACAATGTGCACGCCGCCTACCTTGACCTGGCTAAAGCCATCGATACTATTCCCCACTCTCAACTAGGCATCAATCCATATGTTACCAGATGGGTAACAAACTGACTCACTGACTGATAGAACCCACTTAGTCAAAATAGGGCACGTCACCTCAAGCAGTCTACCTGCAATGAGTGGTGTACCCCAGGGATCGGTCTTGGGGCCCTTGTTGTTTGGGATATACTTTTCTGAGGTGCAGGCCAAAACCAGTGGGCTATGGCTGACCAAAGTCTGCAGATGACTGCAAGCTGGACGCTGTCATCAGTTCTCCTAGTGATGGGGACATCCTCCAAGAGGGTCTCACCCAAACATATGAATGGTGCCAGAAACATGTCCTCAAACTGAATGCCAAAAAATACATCATCCCCTTTGTGGAGGGTGACTTCCCCACAAATCACATTAACAAGGTCCTAAGCACACAATCAGTAGAGGGGGACGTGGGCACCCAAGTTGATAGCAAACTGACTTTTGACCACCACATTGCCTCTGTCGTATGGAAAGCTTTCTACCCTAGAGTCCCTAGAGGAAGATGGGCATGAAGGTCTGCAAAGCTAAATGAACCGCCTTCATCTCCAAGACATTGATATGCAAATTGGTCTCAGAAGGGGACCACATGCCTTGGACTGCCTTTCATGAGCAATGCCCCTGCTACCCTAGCTGGGAGGTATCTGTGGTCACTGAGGTTGTGGGAAAGGAAGGAAGAAAGGGACATCCCTGGACAAGTTCTGGGGAAAGAGTCCACCCGAGGTGCGACTCTCTGCAAGCCTGAGATATGCGTATTGGATGGGACAACGGTAGGTCCAGAAAGGACCACTGGACAGCCCTCATGTGAAGACGTTTGAAAAGGAGAAGATTGAAAGTGGCTGCAATGGAACTCAAGGCCCACAGAACCGAGTCCGCTGATGGGCGGTGAGAGTGAAGAAGGTAAGATTCATGAAGTTTCAAATTGTTTACCCTTTCCGGAGTAAGGTAGAGTTTAATTTGTATAGTGTGTAGCCGAGCTCCAATGAAATGTAGGCTCTGGACTGGAGTCAGCAATGACTTGTTGACACTGATTGTAATGCCCAGTCTATTTGCTAGAAGGAGGAAGTAATCTCCAGCCTGGCATAGTAGACACTTGGTAGGGCTAGCAAGGTGCCAATTGTCCAAGTAGGGGAAAACCTGGATACCCTGAAGCCCCAGGTGGGCCACTAGCACCGCCATGACTTTGGTGAACACCCTGGGGGCTGTGACGATACCAAAGGGTAGGACCCTGAACTGATAATGATTGGCCCCCAGCCGGAAGCGAAGAAACCTGTGGGAGCACCTGTTCATTTTATTGTGATAGTACACATCCTGGAGGTCGATCGAGCACATCCAATCTTCTGCCTCCAAATAGGGCAGATGGACTGTAGAGTGACCATCTGGAATTTCTCCTTTGCTACTGACAGGTTCAGAACAGAAAGATCCAGAATGGGTCTTAGGTCCCCCATTTTCTTTGGCACCAAAAAGAAAGTACAGTTTTGTACCTACCATAAATGTAGATGTCCGATAGGCATGCATCTGCAGTCCTTACAAATGGGTTGTCCTGTCGTCAGGCAGCCCTTCGGTCGGCCGGATTCCAAAGTCTGGGTCTGGCCTCGGCTGGTGTCGCACTTCACCCGACGTCATAGCGGCAGTTCTTCGGGTATAAAGGCATCAGCCGACGCCATTTTCCTCAGTGTTTCTTTCCCCAGATGCCAGGTGCCCTCTAGGAAGGCTAAATTTGGATAAATGCAAATGGTTCCAAATAGTAGAGAGCAAACAAAAAATAAGCATGTATGTACATATATACAAACAAATACACCATAATAGATTGCCCCAGCTAGCTACAAGATGGGCAAATACCCTAGGAGTACCACAGAGGGAAGGAGGGTGGGTAATCCTGACTGCAGATGCATGCCTATCGGACATCTACATTTATGGTAGGTACAAAACTGTACTATGTCCTTCAAGGATGCATCTGCAGTCCTTACAAATGGGTAGAATACCATAGCCAAACTGGGGAGGAGGAGAAATAAGATTATGGTGTAGTTAAGATCCCTTGCAAAACAGCAGTGGCAAAACCTGCTCGGGATCTGGAGTATAAAGGTAAATTATAATGCTTGGCAAATGTATGCACGGAGCTCCAAGTAGCAGCCTCTAAAATGTCTTTGGTAGCCACTCCTCGTAAAAGCTGTGGTAGTGGCTGTAGCCCTTGTAGAGTGAGGCCTGATGTTTTCTGGAGTTTTCTTCCCATGGTAGGAGTAACAAAATCTAATGCAATTTCCTATCCACTTAGAGATTGTCTGTTTTGAAATTGCTTTTCCTTCCATTCCTGTTGCATATGCTACCAGTAGCTGGTCAGTTTTTCTGTTGCTCTTGGTCCTGTCCAGGTAGTAACATAATTGTCTATGTACATCCAAGGTATGCAACAGTCTTTCTCCCCTGTTCTGTGGGTTGGGGAAGAATGTAGGTAGGTGGATAGCTTGATTTAAAGATACCCTGGAGACCACCTTTGGCATAAAAGTAGGATTAGTTCTCATGGACACTCTATCTTGATGGAAGATCAGGAAGGGCTGTACTGCCATTAATGCCTGCAGCTCAGATACCCTTCTTGCTAAAGTGATTGCAAGCAGGAAAGCAGTTTTCCATGATAAGTATTGTAATTCTGCTGTTGCTGCTGGTTCGAAAGGAGGTAGTGTCAACTTTTCTAGCACAAAGTTCAAGTCCCATGCTGGCAATGGTGGCTTCCTAGGTGGTTTTACATTTTTAATTCCTCTCAGAAACTGCCTGAGCAGAGGATGTGAGAAGACTGGAGGATCCAAGTTGTATTCTGCTGAAATGGCTGATGCATGAATCTTAATGGAAGAATAGGACAGGCCGTTGTGGAAGAGCTCTGCCAAGTATTCCAGGATGTTAGCTATGTTTACCAGTGACACATTCTCTCCTTTTGCTGTACTCCAAATGAGATATCTTTTCCATTTTGCTGAATAATTTTTTCTTGTTGAGGGTCTGCGAGCCTCCAAGATAATGTCTTTAACCCTTTGAGATAAATCTGGGTTATTTGGTCTTATGCAATGTTCCAGGCAGCCAGCTGCAGTGTTTTCAGGTTTGGATGCAGGGTTTTGAAGTTGTTCTGTGTTAACAGCAAGGGAACTAGGGGCAGAGGCCATATTTGTTCCAGAGACATACTCCTCGGTAATGGGTACCAATGTTGCCTTGGCCAGTCTGGAGCTATCAGGATGATCCTTGGACGGTCTTCTTTGATCTTCAATAGCACCTTGTGCATCAAAGGAAGAGGTGGGAATGCATATGCTGTCAGGTTTTTCCAACTGAAAGATAGGGAGTCCACTTTCCAAGCAAGTGGGTGGTACGTCCTTGTGCAGAATTTTTTCAGTTGGTGATTGTGTGGGGATGCAAATAAGTCTATTTCTGGTAGTCCCCATTTCCTTGTAATGGTTTTGAAGATGTCCGGATGCAGCATCCATTCGTGGGCATCCGTGACAGTTCTGCTTAGGATGTCTGCTAGTATATTTTCTTTTCCTGGCACAAAAATTGCTTGTAACTGAATGTTGAAGCTCAGTGCCACATTCCAGAGGCCCATTGCCATCCGGCATAGAGGGTATGAATGTGTGTCTCCCTGTTTGTTGATGTACCACATAACTGTGGTGTTGTCCGTCCTTATCAGCAGTTGACCCTGTCGAAGAAAAGGTCTGAATGCCTGAATTGCCAGTTTTACTGCCAGCATTTCCTTTTGATTTATGTGTAGGTGTAGCTGGTCTTGAGTCCATAAGCCTTGTATGCACTTGTCCAGCATGTGTGCCCCCCAACCGAGGTCTGAAGCGTCTGTTGTGATGGTCTGGCTTGGTTGAGTGCTGTGGAAGGGCAGTCCCTTGTTTGTTTGACAGGCCTGAGCCCACCATTGGAATTCTTGCTTCAGGCATGGAATTATTGGAATTTGGGTTTCTAGGCTGTGCTTGTGCTGAGAGCATAAAGTCCTTAGGTACCACTGTAACTTTCTCATATGTAGTCTGGCATGTGGAATCAATATTATGCAGGATGCCATGTAACCGAGAGCTTGCAGGACTTTTCTTGCTGTTAGCTGGTTCTGCTTTGTTAATGTCATGATGTAGAAAGGGAGTTGCTCCTGTTTTTCTACTGTCAGGAATGCCATTTGTTTTGATGTGTCCAGATCTGCACCCAAGAAGGTTATCCTTTGGGATGGTATCTGCCTTGACTTTTTTATATTGACTGTGTATCCCAGGGCTTGTAGTAGATGAATGACCCTTTGCAAATCTTTTATTAATTTGTTTTTGTTGTCCGCTTGTAACAGGCAGTCGTCCAGGTAAGGGTAAATTTGAATTCCCTGAAGCCTGCAATGAGCAATTACTGATGCCAGGCATTTTGTGAATACTCTGGGCGCAGTAGATAAGCCAAAGGGCAATGCTGAGAATTGATAATGCTCTGATCCTGCAAGAAATCTGAGGTATCTTCTGCAATTTGGTCGTATGGGGACGTGCAGGTATGCCTCCTTGAGATCTAGAGTTACCAGCCAAGACTCCTTGCCCAGCATGGGAAGAAGCTGCTGTAGGGTCAGCATTTTGAATTTTGGAACAATGAGGTATGTGTTTAAAGCGGACAGGTCGAGAATAGGCCTCCATTGGTTTTCTTTTCTTGGTACCAGGAAAAGTCTGGAGTAAAATCCTTGCCCTTGTTCGATAGATGGTACCCTTTCTACAGCTCTCATCCTTAGTAAGTGAGTTATTTGTTCTAGAGCTTCTGTCTTCTGATTTGGAGGTAGGTTTGGCATTCCTCTCTTCCTTGGTAGAGTATGGAAGTGAAACCTGTAACCTTGGTCTATTGTCTGTAAAATCCATTTGTCTCCTGTGATGTAATGCCAGTTTACTGAAAATAAGGCTAGCTTCCCGCCTAAGGGTGCCTCTAGTTGTTCCCTGGTAGGCGGTGCCAGAGCCAAGTCACTGTGATTGTCCTGTGGAAGTGGTGGTGGTGGCTGGATCTGTGGCTGTACCTCGCTGGTTGTTAGCCTGCCACTGACGTCCCCTGTAGGCACCTCTGGATTGACCCCTGCCTCTTGAGTGTCTATTCCTGCCTCTCGGAGCTCTGGAGGTGTCTGGAAAGGACCAATTCTTGGAAGGCCAGTTCCTGCTAAACCTTGGAGGCTGGACCTGCAAGAAATCCTTGACTGTCTGAACAGATTTTGCTTTCTCTTCCACCTTCTTCAGCACCTGCTGTGCAGGGGAGCCAAACAAATTGAGCTTATCCATGGGAGCATCTAGGAGCTTTGATTTAACATGGTCTGGTAAGGACTGTTCTTTTAACCATGCATGTCTTCTGATCACTGTGCCAGTCATGGCTGATCTAAAGGAAGCCTCCAGTGCATCATAGCCGCATTTTAAGGAATGATTACTGACCTGCTGAATGTTATGTACCATTTCCTGTACAGATTTTTTGTCTAATGGTTCATCCGAGGACAGCTTTTTAGTTAACTGGTCTAACATAAATTCCTGATACTGAATCATGTGGAATTGACAGTTCAAGGCCCTAGCTGAAAGAGTAGCAGAAGTGTAAACTTTTACCCCATCTCTCTAAGGCCCTAGATTCCCTTTCAGAGGGGAGGGGGATTTTGGTAGAGGTAGCTGCTACAGCCTTGGGTCCCTGAGAGATAGTTTCGGGATCTGCAAAAGGGGCCTTATACAAATGATAATGTGTGTCCGGAACCCTGTAGTACCTATCGGGCTTAGCAGGGGCCGGAGGAAGAGAATCAGGAGCAGTACAAGCATCATTAAAAGCATCATCCACAACAGTAAGTACTGGAGGAATGGCTAAAGGCCTATGCTGTGGTAAATGCAAAAAGGTTCTAAGCCTTTTCCTAGAGTCTGAAAAATCCTGGCCCTGCCATTGAAATTGTTCCCTCATAGCATGCAAGGTTTCCCCAAAAGAAAATTCCTCAGGCGGAGAGGCAGAAGGAATGGACTCTTCTGCATCAGAGTCCTCATAAGGAGAAAAAGGGGCCTCTGGAGGGTCTGAATTATCTGATTCATCAGAGGAGCCATCTGAAGAAACTGGCTCAGGGGCTCTACTCTAGTCCTCTTCTCTGGAGGTGGGTGAGAGGCCCTGTCTGGATGGGGTTGGGATCCCCAGATCAAAGAAATGAGATCCTCTGCTAGACTAAGCATTTGTGAACTAGAACTGGGCCTGTGAGAGGGGGTCTTAGCAGGCACAGTTTTGGTAGTTTTTGCTGCTTTAGCCCTGGCAAAGGCCTTAATCGACATGGATGCAGGAGGCCTAGCAGCTCCACGTGCAGGGGTAGAAATATCCAAAGGGATAGTATCTGATAAATCCTGCGAACCTGCAGGAGCAAGTGGGATTTCAGTAGCAGATTCAGCCAAGCTGGATGAGGCCTCGGTAAGTGGCAAGCTTTCGGCCGAAGGAAGAACCGTGGACTCGGTTTCAGCCGAAACAGAGACACTCGCGGTTGGCTTAACCGTGGTTTCGGCCGAAACCGCGGACCGCGAGTGTCGGTCCTTTTCCTTGCGTTTTTTAGAAATTTGCGTAGTTGGAGTATCCGACGGCATAATGTAAGCAAAAGCGGAGCCGAAAAACTCTTCAGCAAATTCAGACCGACGTCTAAGCGTTCGTCGGTTGAAAGAAGCACAGGCTAGACAAGCTGCTACGTCGTGGTCTGGGCCTAAGCAAGGTAAGCAGTAAGAGTGGAAATCTTTATGAGGTATTTGTTTCCCACAATTTAAACAGTTATTCACTTTTTCTGACATCGGCTGAGGCAAGAAAGAGTCCCCAACGGGGTACTTAGCTTTTTAGAAGTCTTCGGTACTTGTAGTAGTAATCTCTGGTTCTGACCGACCGGCACTTGCGAACAGCTTCTGCTTCGGGCGCCACGCGGCAAGAAAGACTGAGGAAAATGGCGTCAGCTGATGCCTTTATACACGAAGAACTGCCGCTATGACGTCGGGTGAAGTGCGACACCAGCCGAGGCCAGACCCAGACTTTGGAATCCGGACGACCAAAGGGCTGCCTGACAACAGGACAACCCATTTGTAAGGACTGCAGATGCATCCTTGAAGGACATCCTGGAATAAATGCCCAATCCAGATTGATCTGGGGGAACGGGTTGGATGACTCGTTTTTCTATCTCCAGAACTGCTTCCTCCCTCTGTGCAGGTGGAACAACCGGGAGGAGTTTTGGTGGGGGGGGGGGGGGTGATACAAATGGAATGGAATAACCTCTGGATATGATTTTTTAACAGCCAACAGTCTGCTGTAACGGACTCCCACTCTGCTGGGTGTAATGAAAGACGGCCCCGACGGCCTCCAGATATAAGCTGCCGGGCAACCCCTCAGGGTTGCTGCGCGGGTCTGTCAGAAAATGGTTCTCTAGACCCAAAGTTCTTTGGACCCCCTCTGCCTCTAGGCCGGAGTCTGTCGTAACCCCCTCTGCCTCTGGGGGAAGAAGAGTCCCGAGTGTCCAGGGAGAACTGAGATTTCTTGAACCACATCATCTTTGTCCCTCACTGATTCCATGAGAACGATCTCTGAAGGGTGGAGAAGCAAATCCCAATGGCAGACAGTGTCTTCCTGTCCTTCTCAGTCTGGACGAGTGTCTCATGCATGAACTTCCCAAACAGGTAGGAGCCATCGTAGGGAGCATTCTCAAAAGACGCCGTAAAGGGTTCTGTGAATTGACAGCAGAAGCTAGGCATGGCGCCTCATGGCTATGCTGGACAGAGCCACCCTAGCGGCCCCTTCCATAGCATGGAAAAGGAGACACATGGATGTATTCGCAACTGCTTTAAGAGTGGCTATGCAGGCAGAGAACATTTTCATGCTCTCTGCCGACGTGGGCTCTGGGGGTGACTCAGCAACCTCCTTGACCAAGTCTTGCTGAAGTCGAATAACATGCACCATATAGTTCAGCTCCCTTATGGAAAAGGTGCCTGAAGCATAAACTCGCTTCCTCAGACAATCCATCGACCGTGACTGTCAGGAAGATGGACCGTAGATCTCTCCTGATCGAGAACTTTCTTGGTGGCAGCAGCCACCACCCTAGTGTCTACTAGGGACCCCTTACTCTAGCGGACTCTGTCCTGTGGGGGACCAAGGACTTTATCTGGTCTTTTTGGAATAGGCCCCACAGTGTCCAGTTTATTCTATGCCCTAGATGTAATAAGGTCCACCAGTGGATCGGAGGGGGGGACATACTCAGAAGGTAGATGGGCCCATCCTGAATGCCTCCAGGAACACGGACTCATCTGGGGTCGGTTTTTGGGTGGACCACCCCCCTCTCTGGTGTAGAATTTCCATGAGGTCTCTGAAGGAGACATCCTTGTGGGGGGGGGGGGTGACCCAGGGGAACCTTCCCTTCTTCCAAGTCCGTGTCGTCTGTGGAGGGGTCTCTGGGGAGGAGTCCAAGTGCCTCTTTTTACACGTACGTTTGTGAGGGACCTCTTCAGTGGGACTCTCGGTGGGGGACTCGCAAACAGGGGTTGCTCTCCAGTGGGTGCTCCCTGGGGCACATTAGGCACGGGCTGTCCCTGAGAGGACAGGATAGTTGGAGCCATACCCAGAACCAAGGGGGTTAGGGTGGATTCCAAAAAGGAAATGGTTAGAGGCCTCGACCCACTTGAAAGGACCCTCTCCACCAAGTCGAAAGCAAAGGGAGAGTGGACATCCCAGGAAACAAACAATGGAGCCGCTCTCCTCCAATGGGAGAGTTGGGGCCGAGCCCACCGGTGCTGAGATGCCGAGGGGAAGGCTGTGCTCTGACAAACTCAGAGCCGAGAGCACCCCCAGATCAGACACAGAGGCTACGGCTCCGAGAGCTCGGATCTGACCTGCTCAAGGCCATGGCCGGAGTTGAGGTACTAGGTACAGTCAGCGCTGGCCCTCCGACCCCGAGGGCTCTCGGATCCAAGTACTGCAAAACCAAGGGCTGGATTGGAGAAGGAGGGATGGGGGCGAAAAAGGGCTGATAACCCCACGCTCCAGAGGGAGAGGGGGCTGGCAAGACCCCCATCTGAATCTGGGTGCGGATAAACTTCCCCATCATCCTGTCCATCTCTGATTCACTCAGATTGCAGGAGGAACAGGACAATGTAGCCACCGACACTGGTCGGGAGTGCTGGTGAAGGGAGGCTCTGGAAGACAGCTGAGGCATCGCTGGCTCTGGTGAAAGCCTCGGAGAATGGAGCTGAGGGGTGCTGGGCCTAGGAGGAGTTTTTGCCTTAAATGGAGGCCCCGACTGTGCTGAACGGTCAGGGGACTGCTTTCTGGGCCTATCACTGTGCCTCCTGTCAGAGTCCAAAGGCCTAGAAACTGGGGTTTGTGCCCCGGAGGTCTGTGAGGGAGAAGACACAGTAGTGGCTGCCTACCATAAACGATGAAGCAGGGACAACCGTCCCCGATGCTAGTAAGAAGCCTTTCATAATTAACTTAGTCCTCCGGTCCTTGAGGGCTCTGGGATTAACCCCTGCGCAAATCGCACAGGCCGTGTCCAGATGGGCCGCAACTAAACAAACAACACAGAGTGTGGCCATTAGCCAGGGAAAGCTTGTGGCCACACACTGTGCATTTCCTAAAGACAGGCTTGGGAACATCAGCCATGTCTAAGGACGCCCCCACACACACACATTCTAGCACTAAATGTGGAAAGGAGAACACAGGGAAACACAACACTAACTAATAATTTTAAATCTAACTTTTTTTTTTTGTACCAACAGTTGATGCGGGTGTAGGGGAGGTAAGGGTATGAATATTGGGGGGAAACTAGCTAACCAAAAGGCTAAACACTCACCCAAATATCCGCTAAATGCCTGGAGACTGAGACCACGCTGTTGGGCTGGAAAGCAGCAAACGAGATCGGAGGAAAGAAGGAAATGGAGGGGCATTATGGGTAAGGAGAGGAGCTTGGTGCTCAGATCAGAAGCTGGTGATGCGGCAGTCTCGAATCCGATCCGGACTGTAATGCACACAGGTTGAAGATCAAATGAAGTGAACTACTTCAGATTATAAATTCACACCCTGGCATAAAAACGCTACCAGAAAACAAGGTGGATTAAGTGAGAGAGCAGCTACTGCAGCAGTGATCATTCGAATATCTACTGTTACGGCAAGTTCAGCTTACACAACTGTACTATGTTCTTCATATTTGATCACAGTTGCAGTAGCCATAGCTATATGGGTAAATTACCACAGATAAATGTATTTGGGAGGTAGACTGGAGAAGGGCCTAGCAGGCCCTAGAGAATGGTCCTAACAAAGCATGATCTAGACCTGGAAAACAAATCAAGCTTATGCTGCTTTGTAAAAGTATGTACAGAAGACCAAGTAGCAGCTTCTAGAATACTTCTATAATTCAACCATTTCCAAAAAGCCATAGAAGAAGCAGAGGTCCATTTAGCGTGGGCCTTGACTCTGCCTGGAGTAGATGTCATGGTGAGTATAACAAGCAATATTCTTAAACCATCACTTGGAAATGATCCGTTTTGACACAGGTTGCTCCTTCTCCTTACCTTCACAAGCAATGCAAAATTGATCCTAAGATCTGAAAGATTTGGCTCTGTCAAGATAGTACCACAGCGGTCTGTGAACAGCCAAGGTATGAAGTACCCTTTCTCCCTCATTTTTAGGTTCAAGAAAAAAAAATGGGGAGATGGAGAGTTTGGCTTAAAGGAAACTCTGATACCATTTTAGGCATAAAAGGATTAGTTCTCAAAGAAACCCTATTCTTGTGGAAAATGAGTACGGTTGACTCACCATAACAGCTTGCAATTCGGGTACCCTTACTGCAGAGGTCAAAGAAATCAGTAAAACTGCTTTCTATTTTAAGAAACTCAAGTAAGCCAGATTAGCTGGTTCAAATAGAGCAAATGTTGGCTTCTCTAACACAAAATTAAGATCCAAGGAGGTGACACAGTTTTCCTGGAGGCCTTTAAGCAAAACCCTTTCAAGAACATTGTGACTTCTGACCGCCTTGAAAGAGGTGGCTCCATAGGCAGACATGCTGAAATGGACAATAAAAGAATAAGAAAGGCCTTAAGACAGTACCTCAGACATATATTGTAAAACCAGAGAACTATCCCTGAATGGGTGCTGCTGTTGGCTACATCTAGAAAACCTTTTCCATTTGCTAATATATGGTCTTCTAGTGGCAGGCTTTTTTGCCTCCAACAGTACCTGCTGTACATCTTCAGATAGCAGGTGCTTTAATGGAATTAAGACCCCATCATCCAAGCAGTCAACTGAAGATGATTGATGCCGGAGGTGTATCAAATACCCCTGTTCATGTGTGAGTAGTCCATTCGGTAAGGAAGCTTGTGGTTAACTGCCCCTTGCCATTTCCAAAAGAAGGGAAAACCATGGCTGCCTGGGCCAGAATGGAGTCACAAAAATGATTTTGGGGATTCCTTCCATATCTTCAGAAGTCCCCTGGACATTAGAGTAAAAGATAGAAAAAGTACACAGGAACATTCTTGTCCAAAGCAAAGAAAAGGAATCAGTCTTCCAGGCCTTCTTGCATAGATTCTTGAACTGAATTTTGCCAGTTGACTGTTCATTCAAGAGGCAGACAAGTCTACTTGAGGAACTCCGCACAGACGGATCAAATCTTGGAAGACTCGTGGATCTAGTTTATATTTGTGAGGGTCTGCCCTGGTCCTATTCAGCTCGTCTGCCACACAATTTTGTCTGTTGAAATGTAAGATACCTGTAGAATAAGACTGTGCTGTTAAGCTGCATCAAGCTAACATGGCTAGTATGCAAATAACTATGACCTGGTTCCCCCCTGCTTGTTGATGTACCACATCATTGTGGTACTGTCTGTAACCACTTGAAGAGGTACCAGGGACCAAGGAGGGTTCAGAGAATCGAGTGCCTTGATCAGGGCAAGCATCTCCTGATATTTGTGTTTTTGCATCTGTCCTTGGTGTCCCACACCACCTGCACTTTTCTCTCTCCTTAAACAGCTCTCCAAGCAAAGTCTGAAGCATCTGCAGTGATAGACTGCTTTGGAGTAGAGAGGGAGAAAGGGGAGACCTTTGATATAAGGATATCTGTTGTCTCCATCAAGTGATTTCTCTTCTGACAAATCCCAGTACTGGGATCTAAAAAGATAAAGGGTGTTGATGCCGGGACCAGAGAGATTGCAGAAACCAATGTGTCTTCTTCATGTGGAGTTTTGCCAGGGATATTACGAGAATCACAGATGCTAAGAAACCCAAAATCCTGAGGTATTCCCTTGCAGTGACAGAAGTCCCAAGTGGAAAACTTTATAAATAGATCTGTGGAAGAAAAGCTCTTTGAACTGAGGTGTCTAACTGACATTTCAGGAACACAATCCTTTTGAAAGCACTTTTGGAATCCCACCTTGTTGAAGAGATCTCTTACCCAAGAGAGAGAGAGATTACTGACATTTTGAAAAAAGGCTCTGCAAAGATTAGCAAGTCATCTAAATACAGAAAAATGTGGATACCCTGTAGCAAGCTACAACTGGAGCTAGACATTTTGCAAACGCTTTTGGCGCAGCGGATAGCCCAAACAGTAAGGCAGAGAGGTGACAATGGGATCTAGATGCACACCTTAAAAGATGCTTAGCAGTTTCCTATTCATCCAAACTTCAGGTGTTTCTTAAGTCTAGTGTTAACAAGAAACTTGAAAGAGGAAGAAGAGGCAACAGGTTCTGAAGTGACACTGTTTTGAACTTGGTCCTGAAGGTTAAGGTAGGAGAGCTATATAATTTTTTTTTTTTTTTTACCATACCTGTCCATGGCACAGCCATCTTTATCAGAAGGCAAACGCTTAGAAGAAGCCAGGAACTTAGATGGCTTATCACTGGCTACAGAAATAACAGCAGGATCTGATGAAAGACCTTTAAACTGTTGAGCCTCAAGAAGTTTACAGAACCTGCCTGGTTTCTTAGTGGTAGGGGTTGAAAATCAGGGGCCTGAGAAGCTCCAGTGAAAGTATCCAAGAGGGCATCCAGCACTTAAGGGAGTGCAGAAGGCTGGATGAGAATCTATCTGCAACAGTTCATAGCATCTTTTTTGAACATCAGAAACCTGGGAAAAGTCACACTTAGTGTTCCATCACACAAACCACCGTATCACCAAAACACAACTCTTCCATAGAAGAGTCAAAAGAAACCGAAACCCTTCCTCACACCACAGGGCAAGGTAACAGTGGATCTGAGAGAAGTAAACCTCTGACTCCTCACCAAAATCTAACTCTTTAGAGGAAACAGTGTTCCTAAGATATCTCGAAGGACTGGAAGACCAAGTAACAGAAGTGGAAGCAGATAATCTTTGGGAGACTTGGCCATAAGAGCACTGAAAAGCCCCCAAGTAAAATCCTGCCACTCTGTGTGAATCCTTAACCAAGGACATCACATGCTTAGTTTTCCACTTCCTTTTTAAAGTAAAATCAACTTTAACAAATCTAGGAGAATCAGATACCTGCCTAGATTCAATGAGGGTACCAGGCACCTCTTCCCCAACAAGTATCTGGGGAATCCTCCTAGGCCCCTCTGAAATAATCAGCCATGGCTCTCCCCTCCACATGTACACCAAACACAGGCAGAGCCTTAGTGGATGTGCAGGTAGGCAGCTCCATGTCAGCCTCCAACAGCAACATGGCAGAGGGAGATGACAGTGGCACCACACGGTCCAAAGGTTCTTCATCCAGCCTGATGGAGATGTTTGGTGGAGAGTGGACAGCAGCAAGATCAGTAAGTGCCTTTTTGGGCTTCTTTTTAACTGGTGGCTGAACAACAGGGGTGGACATGGTACCCTGAGTCAATAGCTTCAATTGCTGATTATGTGAGTAAATGGAAGGAGACAACAGACTGCAGAGTGTCGTAAGGAAAAACGCCCAACAAAAATTTGCATCAGCTAAACAAAAAAGGCACTGTGTCTGTTTTAATGGGGAATCTTCCTCACACAATCACACTCCCCCCTCCTGGATAACATGCAAACTAAGGTAATAAAAAAGAAAGGAAGACATCCCAATGGGGCACTTATCCGTAGAAGTCTCAACAGTGGAACCAACTCGGTGAACACCAAATTCAAATGTAGCGTTTAGAAAGGTAGCAAAGTAGTTCTGTGGATTACGCACTCATACACCACATATGTACCTCATGCCTCGCATGTCAGATATATGTCTGACTTATGGTGACTGGATGATGTAGAGGTTTTGGTATGCTGGCCAGACATTCGGCTATCCTCTGCAGGATGTCCCAAGAGTAAAGGATATTGCAACAGAGGTTAGGAAGGACATCAGATGGTATTCCAGTGGAAGTTTAGAAGGAAGGAAGTGAAAGATCTGGAAGATTTTAACAGTATTTTAAAAGGAGGGGAAGCACCAACATCTTGGAAGAAAGCAATGGTGGCTGCAATACCTAAAGACTGTAAAGGCACATCACGACCAGTTCATTTGACCCATTTCAAATTTAAACCATGATTATAAAGTGCTTGTGTCTATACTAGCTAAAAGAAGGGCAAAGTTGTTGACAGATTTGGATCAATGTGGTTTTGTGGAGGGAAGGCAAACATCTGACAACAGAACAATGATGATCCAGAAGGAAGAAGAATGTAAGAAAATACAGTTGTCGTTGTTGGGTCTTGATGCAGAGAAAGCATTTGCAAGAAGAAGCTGGGACTTTATGACCAGGCCAATGGAAGAATAAGATTAATTAGGATGATATACGAGGGATTGGAGGCAAGAATTAAAATGGGAGGGTCCCTTTTTGATAAGTTGTGTTTGAACAGGGGAACCAGACAGGGGGTGTGTCCTCTTTCCCTTTATTTGCTTTATATTTAAAGCCAATGGTAAAAAATAAAGGATTCAGAAATTCAAGCATATAGTTGGTATGATAATCAAGAAAAGTGTTTACTTACAGATGGGTATTTTGTACCTGATAAATCCAGAAAAGGACATTCCAGTGTTATGGAACATTGAGAGCTTCAGTTTTTTAGGATACAAAATTAATGAAAATAAAACAAAAAGATATAGCCAAAAATTATGTACCCACACGTAATATGGGTTCAGCAATGTACCCATACTCATAAGCATACAATAAAATTAAAGTATTTAGGATTATGGATTAAAAAGGCTTCTGCTATGGCAGTTAAGGATATGTGGGAAAAGACTAAAAATATAATACAAAAACTGAGAAACTGGAGGCTATTGTTTGTGGATATGGGTAGTGGGATACAAGCAGTGAAAATACATGGGTCAATTTTTTTTTTAATCAACCAGAGAATAAGTTGTGGTAATAGAACTGAAGGGATTTATCTAGGAGAGGTAGAGGAAAAGGGTTATGTGGGATAAACTGGTCCTTCCAATAGATATGAAGGGATATCTTTGAGCTACACATTTGGGATTCATATACATGAAACAAGCAGAAAGTTATTTAAATTTGAAAGGGATGATAATTAAGCAGGGGAAAATTCAAGAAATAAGGAGTGTGTGGGATTTTGGAGGCAGATCTTTAAGGAGAATAAAAGCTGTACAGAATATTATTTTCATAAAGTAGCAGAAAGTATTCTACAAATTAAGCCAACATGAGAAAGGAGATTTCAACGACCGCGATGACTAAGCAGAAGTACAGAGAATAGGTAAGACGGGTCTGGAAATTACTGGAAAACACTTACAAAAGAAACAAGGTATCGGGAACAAATAACTAGAGAAGGAAAAATAATAGAATGGGATGAGGCCAAAACAATGTTTGGACTACAGGCTAGAGATTGCCTTGCCTTCCAAGGACAGATAGAGTATAGGCAGAAAGAAAAAGATAAGAGAATGCTAAGTGAAAGACCTGTTATAAGTAGAGTTTTTAGTTGAATTTAGAACAGAAGCTACCGTTAAAAGGTATAATGAGTAGGGTACATAAAATGTTGCACAATAACTATAAGAATAAATCAGAGGACATCAGAAAAGATTGGAAAGAGAAACTGGATAAGCAATTCACAAGAAAACAATTGGAGGATATATGGGTGGGCTCAAGTATACAACAAACCATAGAAGGTTTAGGATTTTTGCTCGATAGCGTTAATGTAGGTATCTTTAGACCCCAAGACGATAAAAGAATTGGTCCTCTAGATAGACAGATGGCAAATATTAGAGCTGTGACGAGGTACAAAGAGGTAACTATGAACATATGTACTAGGAGTATGAGTTGACCAACTTTAACTAATCCCTATACAGCACTCTTTCAGAAATCTTGGATAAGCAAATGGGTGTAACTATGAAAATGATTCTTATAAACGGGCACATGATTTGAACTGCCTAGATATATAATATGCTTTGTTAGTGTAATTCTGGTTGCTGCCTAAAAAGCAATTACTAGAAAAAGGAAATCAAAATCTAAACTAATTGTATTTGAAGTAGTGACTACTGAAAGAGAAATTAAAAAAAAAAAAAAAAACTAAAGTGCGATCTATTGAATAGGAGATGAGCAAATTATACAAAAATAAATGGAAATTGTAGGAATAATACATGCAGAATAATGTTCAGGAGGAGGGGTATGAGTCTTAAGAGAAGGCAGGAACTGAACAATCTATGTAAAGTTG
The DNA here is from genome assembly GCF_019279795.1 of Protopterus annectens. Classification (NCBI taxonomy): domain Eukaryota; kingdom Metazoa; phylum Chordata; order Ceratodontiformes; family Protopteridae; genus Protopterus; species Protopterus annectens. Next base: position 270,878,284 of record NC_056746.1, on the reverse strand, counting down.
GACTGATGATAGTTATATAAAAAGAACATATGTAATGTAGAATGTATTTAACTGGAAATGGGTTACTATGGTTTTTTTTCTTTTATATTAATGTATGTTTGCCTATGTCTTGAGTGATAATTAATAAAGGCGTTCAAAAAAAAGGAGGGGGCACCTTTCAGGATTTCCCCAATGCACATGCAGTTGGTGTTATGTACAATCACTGCCAAGCAGATGGTGTGAATAACTAATCCTGCAAGACTTACACAGT